>NW_013666705.1:36394-48517 GCF_000517525.1 Limulus polyphemus
CTACCCCCCCCCCAAAAAAAAAAGAAGAAAAACAGGCAAGGTCAATCCCAGACATAGGAATTGTGAAAGATAATTCAGAATGACTAAAATCAAGGATATAAGAATCAGAAAGATGAATGGGAGGGCTAGGTTTGAGGTTGTATGATGTAATTTGTCAAGGAAAGGTAAATGAAATTAGTTAGGGTTAGGATTAAGAGGAAGGGAACAATAATAATAACATGACATAGATGAATGAGAAAGCATTGTGCATAACCATGAAATTAAGTCCTGATAATGTGAGAAAGTTTAAGGTTTCTCTTCAACAGAGAGAGAAGTTTTCAAAGCATAAACCGGTGAAGAAAATAATAAAGTTTGTTTTCCTCATTTTCCCCTTCAAAATGAGGGGAAGGAATGCCTGAAAAAGTGACTGGAACTGGAGGTCCTGGCTTCATATGGAAACCCACTACCTTATGCACAATGATGATCACATCATCTCCAGTGAACGTACCTCCATAAACCTGTGTGAGGAAATTAGTAGATGTTACATGAACTAGTATGTTCATAGTTTGATTCAGTAGAGCAAATGCATAGATGAAATTAGTGTACAAGGAGGTGTGTTAACCTCCAAATGATGGAAGGCTTTTTCTGTACAATAATTCACAATTCACAAGAAATCTTTGCGAGATTAGGTGGGAGTTGCCTAAAGGTTGGTGGCATGCAAATCTCTAAGGCAGATGCACCGGGAAGATAGCTTAATTGTGCATAGAGGTGTGTATTAACTCAGAAGTAAAAGATTCTGTGTCTCAAAGAATGTTTAGTTTCAGCTTCTAAACACTTAGAACCCTACTCTTAATTGTCCAATCCCTGGTCCTGAAAATATAAAACCATAAAGAAGCTGTCTGAAAAAAGAGAACACATATTTCAGCTGCTAAAACATTCTTCAGTCATTAGCATGTGTAGAGCTTGAAACCTAAGATGCTTAAAGTATTATATTAGTCATATATAAATATGTATTCATTTACCATTTACAATAAAAAAATATAGTTTTTACTACTTCCACTGAAAACATTTTTCTTAAAAAAGAGCAATATTAAATTTATCATGTTACTTTTCAAATAGAAAAATAATCACAACCTTTTTAAAAGAGCACATTTTAAACATGAAGTATTAACTTTAAATAGTATTTACATGCCACATAATAAAATGCTTACCAAATATAAGTAGAGAATCATCAGGGCAACTTGGAGTCATGTAGCTTTCTTCTTCCCATGGAATAACATTAGGGGAAATTTCTTGGAGATCAGATATACTAAGTTTCTAGAAAATATCAGGTTTATGAAATTCAGGAACAATTCATCATTAAACAACCTTTAAACATACTTATGTATGCATACCAAAACTACAACCTCATAATTAAATTTTTATGCACAATATAATTTTTGAATCTTACAACAATTCATTTATTATAACTATTGGGTCGTCAAGAAATTAATGTCGCTTTTTTTTAGATGAAAAAACCCGAAAAACTTATATATCAAAACAAAACATTCATTAAATGAAATAGTCTCCATTCTTATCGATGATGCTATTCCATCTTACAATCAGGTTGTTAATGCCCTGATTAAAGAAATCACTTGGCTTTGAACAAAAAAACATGTAGATGTCCTCTTTAACACCTTCCACATTTGCTGACGTTTTCCCCTTAAGATGGTGTTGCAGCGAACGAAATATATGGTAATCTGATGGTGCCATATCTGGAGAATATGGTGGGTGGGGGAGAACTTCCCAACCAAACTTCATAATCTTGTGTTGCATCAAACGTGCCACATATGAATGGGCATTGTCATGGATAAGAATTACACCTTTCCGATTGACGAGCGTTTATGATGAAGGGCTTGATTTAAATGTTCCAGTTGCTGACTATAGATCTCTGCATTGACAATTCACTGTGGATTGAGGAGTTCGAAATGAATTGCTCCTTTGACATCCTACCAAATGTAAAGCATCACTTTCTGCGGATGTAGTCCAGGTTTTGGGGTCATAAGTGGTTTTGTCTAGGACTGAGCCATTGTTTTTGGCATTTAATATTCGCATAGAGAATCCATTTTTTCATCACCGGTGACAATTCTGTCCAAAAGTGGTTCATGCTCATTACGCACCAGAAGAGACGAAGCAACGTTCAAACGTCGGAAACGATGATCATCTGAGAGTTCGTGAGGCACCCAAACAGCTTCTTTGTGGAGTTTTACCATATTCCTTAGATGTTTACATATTGTTTCATGAGAAACATGCAATTTAGGAGCCATTTCACGAGTGTGTTGCCTTGGGTTAGACTCAACAAGCATCTTCAGAGCATCAATGTCAATTCCGTCGTTGACACTTACGAACGTTCAAAACACTTCCATAAACTTCTTTGATATTCTTTGTGGCTACAGAGGCATTGTTTCCCTTCTTGTGTTAAAACAGCATTACATGCTGAATGTGTGTCTCCTCGCGTGCCATCACTATAAGGGATTAAAGTATACTAAACTTTACACATTATACAGGCTACACTGACATGACATTTATGCTGTTCGCTTAACTATTATACGTGATGTACATTTTTTTTTGGGAGGGGGTAATGAAAGTGTTCCAAATTGCAACATTAATTTCTTGATGACCTAATACTTCAAAGTTCATTTTAGAATAATATAGTCAAACAGAGATCAGCTGATGAGATCCATGAGAATTATATATTTCAGTTTCAACTGTAAGTTAACCCTTTCACTTAGGGTAGGTCAAAGTGTGCATGTCACAACCTTTCACAGAGTTACATTCAAAATTTAATTAAACTACTATATTATCAATATATACAAATAAACTTGGCATCAAACGATAGCTCATAAATCAAATTCTAATGTTATGCATGTTTTAAGTTCTTAATTTTATAGGAAAATATTTAAAAATTTCCCTATTATGAGAACTCTAACATGTTATCTGTATCTTCCCTCTACTCGACTCTATTTATCACCCCTCCAAGAAGTTTGGAATTCAACATAAATTACCCATTATAATGATTTTATAAGCTTCAATCTTATTTGCTTTTAGAGCCATAAACTAGAAAATGAGACCCCTCCTGCCATGCCCACCTGTCACATTATCTCTTTCCCAAATTGCCAATAGTTCTTTCTGATGTTTAATACTATATTATTTATACTCAGTAGAAAGCCAAAGTTTAATCTATCAAATGGTGTATTCTATTACATTGTTTTCTGCACAGACAGTTATCAGTTTTGCTTCCACTTCAAGCTTTATTTCCAAAGGAAAGACATCAACGAGCTTAGATGAATTTCTAATGACTCTTGTTGCATAGTTAGAAAGCCAGAACAATGGTGATAGTTATAGGACATATTCTGCATTTTGCATGTTCTTATTCTGTGTTCTTTGAAGCATTATTTAATAAAATAAAAAATTATTTATTGCAGTAGTATCATTAGTATATAAAAAGTAGGGTTAAGTGTCATCTACAGTTGACAGTAAAAAGAACACCCAGGTAAGTATTTTATTTTCTGTTTTTTATTTGTATTCATTATTTATTATTATAAAAGTAACTGAAATGTAAAAATTAGAAACTTTTTAGGTTATAACGTTTTAGGTAAAAGAAAGGATAATTATAAAAATAAAATGTTTTCACAAGATACACATGCAAGCATCTCGTGAGTAGCCTGTGTGTTATGTAATTCAATAGTGTAACGTGAGCTGCATGTTTTCCAAGTAACTTCAAATTTTATAGTGGGAATATTAGTTTAGACATGGTTGAAAGGGAAATAAAACATTAAAAGTTCAGTATAAACAGCTGTATACTCTATGATACTTAAGCTATTTGGGATAAACAAATCAAGTTTCATGCTACAATTTGAAGTCATTCTAGAAAGAAAGGGTAATTTAGATTTATTTTGATTTTTTTTAGGGTGGTTACGAGGTCAGTCAAATTGACCAATCTTGTATAGAGTTAGAGTGGAGAAAATGACAGAAAAAATATAATGTTTTCTGAAAATCAAAAACATTTGATATTTAGTTATGAGATTTCATGGATTATGTAAATGAAATTTGAAAATTTTCAGATGAAGAAAAGTATTTTTAATCTTAATGTGAAATTCACTTTGCACTCAGAGCAGTCAACATTCTAATACCATAAAGTTAAACAGAAAGTTCTAGTGAAAATGATTAATTAAAAATTAAGATTTTTTGTTTACGAGAGACTTTTAAAGCTTATTGAAAGCTTGCCAAATTTCATAATGACACAATAAGTACTTTCAGAGTTATAGTATGTATACCACCATGGTTACAAGTTTCTGTAAAATGCAGGTAATACAATAAAGGAATATTTTATCCTGCATTTACAAGCTCACCAACTGCTTTGGGCTTTAAAATTTGAAATAAAACAATCTATTAAGATTTACAGATCCAGTACATATCTCTAAAGGCTTTATATACTTCCCTTTCAGAACTAAGGAATGTAGCATCAAAACAATGAAGTTACTGTTTTATAAGGGAAAAACTATACAGTCAACATATTAGGCATGTGACCTTCATCTGAACCAAACATTACAGCAATTTTAATAATTTTTGTATTTGAAAAATTATGCATGGTAACAATACGCAATTCAAAATTATGCATGGAAACAATACGCAATTCAAAATTATGCATGGTAACAATATGCAATTCACTATTACTTACCTCTGTATTATTCAGTTCTTTTACTATTCACAAAATATGGAATGAGCCCTGAACAAGTTTAACTTAATGTACATACATCAAATAATAATTACCTGTTTCCTCATGAAGTTCACAAACTTAATCCATAAAACAGCATCCAGATGAAATCTGACACCAAATTTTATTATATCAAATGAATGATCTGTTTTGATGTGTTCAAAGACCTCTTCTGTATGAGGAAAAGTAACTTCACAGAACAAACACATTGCTGGCGTGACAGGAATATCTTTTTCCATTTCTTCAGCATCCTCCCAATCAGAACTGTCACTATCACTTTTTCTATCTCCTTCCATGGCAAATAAAAGTCTCAGATGTCAGTATACCTAAAAACAGAGAAAAGTGACTACTGTATTTCATTACTGCCAACTTGCTAATTTACTGTTTTAGTTTTTGAACATTACGTAAACAAATTTTCCACATTTGTCAAATACACAAAACACACAAAGTTGTATGTAGGGCTTGATTAACTTTGATGGGAGTGAGTGCCTCTTGCTTTGAAAAGGATGAGACTACAGTGGAATTGTCCAAATGAAGCATTACCATCTTCCCTCGCAACAGTTTGAGACCCTGAGTCATGAATTAATGAACAGCTAAAAGTTCTAAAAGATTGATGTGGAGAGAGGCTTCCTCTAGAGTCCAAAGTTCTTTGAATTCCATATTGTCTATACAAGCACCCCAACCCTGAAGAGAACCATTAGTGAACAGAAGTATCTCTAGCTGTGGAGGTGGTAGAGGGACACCTACAGTTGAGTTGTCCCTGTTCAACCACCAGCTGAGATCCAGCAGTGTCACTGGACAATCCAATGCATCTGTCCAAATGTTCCACTGGTCCTGTAATGACCCTTGTAGGGCCTTCATGTAGGCCACCCAACCTAAAGAAATGAGTGATTCCAAGGATGCCCACATCCCAAAAAGAGATAGAACTGTGCATGCTGGTGGAGAAGGAGACAACTGTATTTGAAGAACCACCTGTTCCATAGCCTGGAGGGGTATGGAAGAAGGATGGCCACAGCTGAGTCTGGAATTGAAAACACCCCTAAGTGTATGAAGTACTGTGTGAGAGTAATAACAGACTTCTCCTTTTTGATAAGACACCCAACTCTCTCAGCTTCTGATACTAGAATTTGAGTGTGGAGTTCTGCCAAATGGCAGGAAGGGCAGGAGAAGAAGCCAGCCTTCCATGTACTAGTGAGTGTGAATGCTGAGGGAGTGAAGATGATGCAAACAAATTCTGACTATCTGGTAAAAAAAAGTATAGAGAAGATTCGAGGCCAAATGGTAGAGCATGAAACTGAAAACCTGGTTGTCATGCACAAAATGGAGATAACGCCTTGAAGACTCAATGACCAGGATATGAAGTTAAGCATCTCTATGTCAAATTTTGTCTTCCACAGTCCTGGTGAAAAGATCCACTGAAGAGAAAGAAATGACTCCATTGTAAACTGAGGAGGAAGGAGGAAGTGAGTAAGACAAGAAAGGCTAATGACCAGTTGTCATTTGCCAGTCTTTTTCAGCACTACAAACAGCCAAGAATAAAACCCTTGAAAGGAGGTGACGATCTCTATGACCTCACTGTGCAGAAGATCCTGGATGGCTTGTGCTCGATGGTTGGATGTAAGATGGTATTTGGGGAGTGGAAAGCCAACTGGTATTAGAGACAGAGGAGGAGGGGACATGAAATAAATGCCCAATCCCCTCCTGAGAAGTTGAATGACCCACTGATGTGTGGTGAATGTCTCCCATACAGACATGAACCCTTTGAAACGAGACCCCACAGGACCTGATGCCAAAATCTGCACTCCTACAGAACATTTTACTACATCTCCTGTTCATGTTTTTAGGCCTCCTGTTTTGGTGCCACAATCCATTGGAACACAAGGGTGATTTCAACCCTGGAGAAAAACTTTGGGACAGTCAAGAAGGTACTGTAGAAAATGAAGAATGTAGATGAGCCACATCTACTTCAGATTCCATGGATTCTGGAATTCCTGCAAAAAAAGAAAAAAGACTGTCTGAGAAAAGGAGCTTCTCTTAGAACCCTAAAGACCAATGCAGGAAGGTGGACTCCCTCCAGTAAGGCATCTCTTTCCAAAATATCCCAGCAACAAACCAACCAAGATACCAAGGAGAGAGCAGAAGCCTATAACCTGACCAAAGTGGAAGTCAGTAAATGACCAAGATCCTCCGAAATTAGAGCAGAGGACCTATGATAGGCCTCAAAAAAAAATTGCAAAGATGATAAAAAATGGAAAACTGTTGTAAAACACAAATAAATTCTGGAAAACTGAGAATGTGTAAGATGAATTGTGGAATCTTGTATTGAGCCCCAAATAAGAAGTAGAGGATCTACCCTCTGAGAGTCCGAATAATGGTTCAACCAGGCGATGGAAAGCCAAGGCATGCTGATCCAATAAATGAGGAGAACAAGGCATGGCAGCACTCTCCCTCAAATGATATTCAAATCTTCTTGTTTGGCAATGGTGGAAGGACCAAATAATTAGATGCACTAGTTTCTCCCAATAAAGAAGGTAAAGATTCATAAGCTACAGGATAAATACTCTAAATGTTACAAACATGGCATACTAGTAAGAAAAAGAGTGCAAGAGGCAGGATGTCTATCCGAGATTCAGGAATAGCCGTCTGAGCAAAGAAAGGTGCTGGAAAAATAGTCATATTCTCACTAGTCCACACTTGATTTCCCACAAACTCAGCCTTACAGCCAACAGGAAGAAAAAAACCATCAGACCTCACGTAAGATTCTACCTCTCTGTGTATAAAAAAAAAAAATTTATGTCTGTCCTACACAGATGGAAGATCTATAGAACTATAGGAAAGCTCAGGATTTGGTTAAGACAGAAAAAAGAAATTAAAAAAAAAGAACTATTGAGAAACAGCTGGTTGATAATGTTAAAACTAACAGCAAGGATTTTATATTTTTAAAGGTACACAAAATGTTATAATGGGGATTGGGCCTGTAATGGACAGAGCTGGGCAATTAGTGGTATTGGCTAATCATTTAATCAACAGTCCTATTAATTGAGTACAATAATTTTATCCATTAATACAAAGAAAAAAGTTGCAAGCAGGTGCTGCCAGCTAGTTGCCTTCCCTCTAGTCAGCAGTTCAAAGAGAAAAACAAAAAAAAGTTGTCAGCAGGTTCAAGAGATATAAAAATGGGTGGCAAGTGTTGCAAGACAGTCACCTTTCCTCTAGTCAGTAGTTCAAAATGAATGATATTGACAGATAGCTTATTAACTGCCATAATAAAGCAGAGGTGAGCAAGTTTGGTGGCACTGGGAATATAATACAAAACTATTGAATCACCAGTGAGGGAGAAGTTAAGCACAGACAGCCCATCATGTAAGCTTTGTCCTTAGCAAACAAATATAAAAGCAACATTTTGATTACTTAGATTACTGAAATATTTTAAAATATTAAAATCTGGAAACACTAATTCCAATTAGCTTATTATTTTTGTGACACTCAATATAACCAAATTTTGGTTAATCAATTGTTGTAATAATCAAAAAATACTAATTTCAATTAGTTGATTATTTTTCTTACAATTGCTTTAATCATAACTTCAATAAATCAACTGTTGAAATGACTGAAAACAGCTATAATAAACAATAATAATAATTAACCAACTGAATCGTAATTTTGATTAATCCATTAGTTTATGTGACATTAATCAAGGTAATTGCTTTTCACAAGTAAAAAATTATATCAATTAAATTGTCCAGTTATAGGAAAATATTTGTTGAAGACCACAAGATTGTTAAGCTTTTAAATATTTTATTTTCTGCTTTTACAAGGGAAGATACAAGCAATATTTCTGACCCTGATTATTCTATGGGATGTATTCAAATTGACCCAATATTAATGTTGACATTAATCTTTTGGTGGTAAGTTTAAAGACTGAGATTAAAATAAGGTAAAGCACTAAGACATGTCAGCCTCTCTTTCATTTTTGGTAAGTCAGTAAACAGTAGGCAGATACTTGAGGATTGGAAAGTTGCTAACATTACTCCTATTTTTGAAGGTGATACAAGTTGGCCTGGAAAAAGTCAGTTAATGAAATTTCATAAAAGAAAGCCAACATAGATTCAGGAAAGGGAAATACTGCCTTACTTTTAACTATTTTTGAAGATGTTATTTGATGTACTTAGGTTTTTAAAAAGCTCTTCATGAAATGCCATGCAGAAGATTAGCTAAGAAATTTATATTGGTAGGGACTGGAGAGAAACTAGTTAATTACACTGTATGGTAGTTGGATAGGAAAAAGCAAAAAGGTTGTTACCGAGTTCAATCAAACTGGACACATGTCACTAGTGGAATGTCTCAGAGGTCAGAGCTTGGGCCTATGACTTTTCTTATTTAATGATATTGAAAGGAGAAATAATTAGTAAAGTTTGCTGTTGACATTAAACTCTTGGATATTTGTACTCTAGTTGTATTGAGAATGTTGAGATACTATGAAATGAAATGGATCAATTAGTAAGTTGGACAAAGATTTGACAAATGATCTTTACTGGAAGTGAAAGGTACTTCAGGCCTTAGTGTTAGGACCTTTGCTCTCTTTGATTTACTTCAATGACAAAGTTAAAGTAGTGGTCAATAAATCACTTAAATTTACTGAAGATATTAAGGTCTTGGGTGGTGCTGGCTGTGAGAAAGATGCTGCTGCTTTACAACAGAATTTAGATTATATGGCAATTTGGTGATGGATTTTAATTATAATAAATGTGAGGTAATGCATGTGGGTTGGCATAATTTTAATGGGAATGGCCTTAACAGTGTAATAGAAGTAAAGTATCTTGGTGTTCTAACTGTTCAGTCTCTTAAGCCAGCTAAGCAGTGTGTTGTTGCTTGTGGTAGAACAATTTAGATTATAGCCAAGAAAATACTGAACACAGGTCTACTGAGGTTATAATTTCATTGTATAGGTCACTGGTTACACCACATTTGGAATACTGTGTTCAATCTCAGGCTCCTTATCTTAGGAAGAACACTGAATTGTTGGAAAGGGTTCACAGAAGGATGTAAGAGTTGTCATACAATGACAGGTTAATATCTGTGAATTTGTTTTCTCTTGAAAAAAAAAAGAAGAGTAAGAAGAGATCTGATTGAAGTGTTTAAGATCATCAAAGCAATTGATAGTGTCGAGGCATAATTTTTTTTTAATACTTAGTGGTGAGAATGAGATGACTAGAGGATACAAATACAAATTCTGGCAGACCGAGAGTCATCTTCAGCTAAGACAGTTTTATTTCTCTAACAGGACAGCTGGCTTTTTGAATGGGTTGCCTTTAGATATAGTGGATTCAATACATTTAAGGCTTGAATAATATATTTAAATATTAAAAGCTGGTTTGAGGTTATTGTTTTCTTCAATATTCATTTTATTTAAGTCTAATTTAGTGGATGAGGCAGCTTAGATGGACCAACAGGCTTTTTGTTGTCCTTAAATTTTATGTTATGTAATGCCTTTGAGTTATAATAACTTGGGTCACACATTTTATATAAATGGGAACACACTAAAATTAATTAATTATTATGTCTAAAGAAAAAAACTTGACATCTTGGTAGGTAAGTAAATCAAACCATTTAGGCAATTCTCTGTAGTAGTAAATCTTACAAAATTTTAAGGTGTATTTATATTATGCAAACCACTAGTTAGGACTCACTTGGAATACTGTGTACAATTTGGTCTTCTGAACTGTTCTCTTGAGAAATGAAGGTAAGTGGTGTTCTTGAAGTTTGTAAGATTATCCGTTGTAACGACAGGATGAAAGCTTGATTTTGTCGTGCTATTTTCTGAAGACAATAGGATAATTATGGAGGACACAAGTTTATGATTTGGAAATAGAAGGCTAGTGTCAAGTTAATACAGTTTTCTCCAACACAGTGATTGGCTTATAAGTTATAGAATAAGTTGCTACTGACAGTAGTAAAGGCCAACATTTTATAACCTATAAGACTTCATGAGGGGAATCAAAGATTTTCTGAAAAATAAAGAGCAGATATAAATTTTCACCTTTCTCAAGAGTGGATGTGCAAGGACAGCCTTGAAGGCAACATGGATCATTGATATTTGTATTAAAACAGACCTCTGAGGTATGCCACAAGTCTGATATCAGTTATAAAAAAATCTCACTTATCACTACTGTTGGCTGTCAACTTCTGTGCTAATTTTCAATTCACTCCCTTACTTTTCTACCAACTTCATAAGCATCCAATTGGCTAGGTTATTTTCTCCCATGTCACCATATTCGTTATACCATAATATTCAAGGCAAGATATCTAATAGTAAAAACCTTCATTATTATTTTGTATTAAAACTTAAAGTTTAAGTGCAAAACTACACAATGGGCATCAAACCCTGATTTTTAGCATCATAAACTCTCAAGCTTACCGCCGAGCCATCAGAGAGCAACATAACATTAAACTGTACAATCAGATTTTACTTGTTGTATATTCGTGTACTAATTACTATTAGTATTATTTTACATAACATGTTAATAACGTCATTACATTACTATGTTTATTACGATTTATAATTGCAACCAGTGCAAACGACTTTGATTTAAATTGTGCTATGGAGCATATTCTTACGATATCACTTAAAAAAATATACAAAGTGGATCAGCATTTAATTTAACGATAGTAGGAACAAAGATTAATAAAATGATGTACCTGAGTAAGCAACAAACTAAACATCACTGAAGGAACAGTTGTACCATGTGCTCAACGGTAACGCCCCCTATAATTAGTAAAAAACAGGCTCTTTACTTTTAAAAGAATAACTCTATTTTTTGTTTACAAAATTTAAGACATAAACTACTTCCATAGTTTTCATTATTCATTTTTCTATTATAGAAATGTGGGTTCGTATTCTTTATTTAGCTATAGATCTATGTCATGTTAATTTAATACTATCATAAAATCCCTACGCTCTGCTGCGAGGTTCCGTGAAGAATAACAGAGGTTCCAATGTACTGATCAAGACCCTCCCCATCATCCCAATTACTTTATACAACTACCCTAAGATGAGTCCTTACCTGAAAAAAAAAAACGAAAAACATTAGGACAGTCACCCGTGGTACCTGGGAACGTTTGCCATGTTTGGTCCCGCTAGCTTGTGGATAGAAGCGTTTTCAACCGTTCAAACTACTCGGTGCAAATTTTTTAGTGGCTCGTCAGTGCGTTGTCCCGATTGCACCGGCTCTAACTACGCCACTACTTGCGAGTAAGATTATAATTATTTGTTGAGCAAAAATGAATATCTATTTTAATATGACTTTAATCTTAGTAATATTTAGATTAAAAACAGTACCTATGAAAAATAAAGTATTATTATGAAAATAGAAAGATTTGCAAGAGTT
>NW_013666705.1:49495-60240 GCF_000517525.1 Limulus polyphemus
GCCACTGTTGCAGGTTTTCTTGCAACTGCTGTAATCTCTCTTCTTGTTTATTTTGTTGTTCGAGCTGCCACTGTTGCAGGTTTTCTTGCAACTACTGTTGTCTCTCTTCTTGTTTCTTTTCTTTCTCCTCCAACAACTGCTGTAATTTCTCTTCTCGTTCTTCTTGCTTCTTTTGCTGTTCTTGTATTGCTGCCATCAAATCTGCTAAGCTGTAGTTTGATTTTCCACCTCTCGTTTCCATTTTTTTATCCCACTTCTGAAACAAATTTGTTACGTCTTCGTTTGTTAGTTAATTTTCCGTAAATTCTTTCTGACTAAACTTTAGCGACACAAGTCCTTTCTTAAATAAAACTGGGTTATTCTTTCCGAATACAACTTTACGATACACTTAATTTCAACAGTCGCTCTATAACAACGCTATAACTCACGTCTCACGTGGCCAACAATATTCTGTCCGCATACATTCAATTACTCATTCCCCCTCCCCGTTGCTTCGTGGCCGGTCTTATATATACAAGACTACACTATATCTAGAAGGATCACGAGATTTAAGGAAAAGACGTGAATGTTCGAGAATGACGTGGCGTGATACTAGTCACGTGACCTCGATGTCGTAACACCGTATTGTCGTGAAATAAAACAATGAATGAATTTTTTTACATATATTACACAATTTTCGTTATTATGCTAACATATTTTTGTGTATGTTATTACTGTTCTAAGTTCTTCAATAGCTGTATAACATATGCCATAATTTCAATCAGAAGTTCAAACTAACTTTAAAGGTTGAAAGTATGATTTTTTCCTATCTTAAAGTTTGGACATAACCTAGCTCACTGCACAGTGCCAAAATTCTCTAAAACCCTTAAGCTACTGAGAAAAATGCCAGTGTATGTGTAGAGTTGAAAACAATTGACAAAAACATTTTTGAATCATCTATCATGTTAATAGAAATTATTATTACAATAAGTACATTACACAACAAATACTAAGAAATATTGCATGGCACGGATAAAAAAAGACCCAACACTATATAAGAGCACAAATATCTGTGTATTTCAACTGAAGTTTATTTTCATTGTCATTATCTCATCAAAACACTTGCATACATTAAATGAGCAACATTTCCAACTTTCATAAGTATACACAAAACTGAGATTATAGAGGGATTTTTTTTTACAAATTAAAACCTTTATATCATTGTTGCTTTCTAGCAAGATTATTTCCAGTGAAAGGAATATTTTAACAGCAGAGTTTTATTTTCTTTGTTGCCTATAATGGTTACCTAACAGATATCACAATGCGTGTTGTGCTAAACAAGCACTCAGAACGTCTTCAATGGTTTCAAGGTCCCACGTAAAGTGTTTAACTGTACAAAGGGCATAATAGGATTAAAATATGACTAGGCCTTAACCAAAAACACACCTTATTACAACAATATTTACTAGAAAGCATCAATACGGCAATTACAAATTACAATAAGAAATACTTGGGAGTTTTGTTTTCAAACAAATACTATTATTATCGTGTAATAGTCAACTTTCCATTCAGTTTAATTTAAAGTGACGTGCTCAAGTAACATACAGTACTTGTAACATTCTTCTCAACCTACATAGGTCTTAAATATGTTGTTTTTCTGCACTCATCATTCTAGCTACTGAAATCAAACCTATCTGAAATATTTAGTTTTACAGAGTTTATCAACTACCCTATGAGTAAACTGACTGATAACTGTTTGAAAGGTCTTTTTATTTGTAATTTATTGTCAATTTCTTTATAAAACATTCATTTTTAAAGCAGTTTTTAAAAGTAATTGCCCTGTGACTGACAAATTCTACACCAGTCTGTTTTGGTTTTTATTTTATTTTAAATTACATAAGACATACTAATAGGCATGGGGGGGATATAAGATTTATATTCTAGAATATTTTCTGATTCAATTGTACATTTGTTTGAGAGATGCAGATAAATCAATTATGTTACAAAACATTATTTAACACACTTCTGCCATTTTTAGTAACCCATATTTGTTCATCTGTCAATAAATATGTTTCTGATAATACATTATAACTGAGAACCTTATGTAAACATTTTGGCTGTTAAATTAAGTTCACAATACAACATGAACACGTACTGATAAAAAATGTTTAATAAATGCAAAACTGGAACATAGTTCAGTTGGCATCCAAGCATATCATTCACATAATTACTTCCACAGAAATTCAGACTGAAACAAAAACCCCAACAAATTTTTTCAAGCTACTTTGACCTTTCTCATTAAACACTAGCATTAATAAAGGAATTGTAAGTATTGTTATTCTTTATCAGAAAACACCTTCCTTTTTGCAAACCATAAAACACTGTATATGGAAGAACATTATAATAAAATACTATCACAGGTATTTTGAGGTTGTTAAGAAAACGTAACTGCTTTGACTGGTAATAAAATTTAAGTGTGATAATCATGATTTTACCACTTTGGGAAGCCCAGATTTAAGCTTAATTAACTTTGAAATAACAAAATGACTTTATACTTTGGTCAAACTAAAAGTAAGAAAAATAAAACAAGGCTGCAATATTTTACTGCCAAAGGTTTAATATACTGTATAAACATATATATATATTTATTTTTCCAAGAAAGAAGCCATTGAAGACGTTTTCTTATGATACCCAAGGGATATAATACACAACACTCAATATCAGAAGAGATTACTAAGAAACTGAACAATATATGCAACGTGATGTTTGTCTTATAAGACACTGCAGTAATTTTACAAAGGAAACAATTAAATGATGATACTTGCATTGAAACAGAGGATCGTTGGGTTCAATTTCCATAATGTTACATAATAGGATCACTTTTTTTTTAAAGTTATAAAATATAACACAAAATAAAGCTATAGAGGCTACAACTTTTACATATCATGATCAATTTGCTGCTTAAAAGTCCTTGCACTGTAAACCAGCAAGACAGAGGCATTAGCTATAATACTCTGGTTAAATAATGCCATAGTATGTTTATTTTACTTGCAAATTTCCTGCTACTGCCCGAAACATGAACTTTTGAAGGTGTAAGTACCTTACTTTTGCAGGAATTATTTAAACTGACCAAAGTCAACTTCTGCCAACAATATAAAGATAACCTTTTCTTCTCAATCTGTCAAATGACAGGTCACTAAATTAGCAGCAGGTTCATCATTATTATGTATCTCAGCAGCACCATTACATCCAAGGCCATTCATAACATCTGGCATTAGTTTAACCAAAGCATTAGTTCTATTTGATGGACTACTGCCCACAGTTGAGATGTGAATAAGTGGCTGGTCATCTGCTGTCTTGCAGAAAAAATTAAATCCATTAGTTCCATCAGGACCTCTAGGCTGTCTCACAACAAGGACACGGGGCCCACAGTCCTCTACAGACATGGTTCTCAGTCGACTTATTAGACGTTCTGGTCTTTGACGTGGTTGGCTCTCACTATATTGAGGGAACAAGTTGAGATGATAAATCATGAGGTGATCTTGTTCATGTGAGAGAAGACAATATATATATACATGAACACAAAACTATTTGTTTTCAACATCCATCAAGAATACAATCAGAAGATTATAGCTATAAGGTTTTGAGTCGGTTTTACTTCAACATACAGTGAACTAAATTAATTTAGGTACGTGAATAATATTATAGTGAAAAAAGAAATCTTTAACACACATACACATACATACATATATATATAATCAGAAGATCAGTTGAGTAAACATATCAACCACATAATACCATAAGTTACTTGTTACATAATGACATATTGTCTTGCTGTATCAAAAGCACACACACAAATCCATTAAAAAATATGACAATTATCAAAATCATTTTTGATACAATGGAGCTAAAGACATCTATAAAAATCCCCTATACGATAAGCATGCAGATACTATAAAAAATCTATAATTTGTATAGATGAGACTTCTTTTAATCTACGTGAAAATTAAAAGAAATATATACACACACACACACACACACAGATATTGAAATGGTAGCATTAAACTTTTATCATTTAGCTTTTAAGACATTTCAGAAATATAGTTGCTGTAATCACAACTGAACTGCATTCTTAACACATTAATATTTAATACTCACAACCATGTGAACACATCAAGAAAGATTAAAGATTATCAAATTAGCACTGTATTAAAAAATAGAGTATTATATGAATTTCTTATTTAACCATTTCTATTTACTTGATAGCCTTTATGAAGTGATTTGTTAAATCAAAATGCAATATAACATGAATTCAATTATTTTATATACTAAATTATAATGATAATAAAATTTATAAAGAAACTTCTATCTACAAAATGTTTAAAAAAACAGGAATCAACTGTGTCTGAGAATATAAACATATACATGTTAATATAATCCACACTAAAGTACAAAATATTTTCACTCAGCTGTAAAGAAAATATAGAATCAAACACTTTTTATTCTTCATTTTATTGACAAAAATTTCCTTAATTAATTAAAATTACAGGTTTACAAGGTTTAGCATGAGGAATTTGTTGCAAAACATTAACGGAGAAATAGTAACATTAACCTACTTTGTTTCAAGATCAAGTTGTTCAACTGTTATCAACATACGTCAAATAAATCAATCTTATACACGATTTTTGCGTAAGTTAATAAACTCAGTTTTCTTACATTGTTCGTATGTTCTATTTTAATTTCCTTTCATTTTAACTAATACTGGATCATGCAGCCTGATAAGGAAGGAGAAAGACTTGTTTTTTTTTTGCCAATACAAAACTTAAGAAATAAAAATTTAGAAATCATAGACATCTGAAAAAACAAAAAACTTTCACCAAAGAAAAAAAAATGTTTGAAAATTTATAAAAAACCTAAATGATTTTTTATAAAAGGACAGAGAAGGATAACCTGTCACACTATCTTCTATTTCACACAACTGCATTGAAACAGCACAATTCTTCTGTTTGAAACTTGACTTCAAATATCTCATAACCTAATTTATAACTTTTTTTTAAATTTATTAAATATTACCTTGAAAAAATACCACATTTAAGCAACTTATAAGGAAAATGGTGAACAGAAAAATTCATAAAAAATGTTTTGGAAATACTAATTACTGCTTCAATGTTTTTATAATAAACTTATATGACTGAATATCTTTTAATATTTTCCATTCATTTTTACAACTGATTTCTATGTAAACAGTTCTTCCCTTCACAGTAGTTTCAAAGACTAATAATTACAACAAGAAAAAGAAACCAATTATATACCAACTATATTAAACTGTTAGTGGGGAATTCTCCCTACTCTTGATATTATGGATCATAAACCAAATAATAATTAATGATGCACGGCAAGCTGAAGTAAACTACATTGAACTGTCAGTGTAGTATTCTCTCTACTCTCGACATTATGGGTTTTAAACCAATTATCATTTAATGATTCTTGGTCAGCTGAGTAAAGTACATTGAACTTTCAGTGTGCTACTCTCCTTACTCTTGATACTATGGGTCATAAACTTAATAATAATTAATGATGCTTGGCCAGCTGACAAAATCTAAGTAAATCCTATGTCAAGGTTTTTGGCAAGTAATGTAGGCTGATGTTTAAAAAACAAGTAACTATAGTTCACCAAGTTCTTCTAAGATATTGAAATATAAAAACTTTACATGTAACGTCATTCAACCAAAGAATATGATAAAAATTTTAAACATGATGGCTGCGTGTAGCTTGGTGGTTATTATACCAGGATGTTGATCAAGAGGAATAAAGGTCTGTGACATGATACCACTAAATACACTTTAACTGTGGTTGCATTATAAGAGTGACGGTCAAATTTGTTATTCAGTTCAAAACAGGGCAAAGCTCTTGTGACAATAGGTACTGCTAACTGGCTGCTTTCACTCTGTTCAATAATTAGGGATGGTTGTACCTGAACCATAGGGTTCTCTGAACTAGTCATTTAATCAGTGTACATAAGTTGCCATTCAGGTAGAATTTACCAAATGTGGTATTCAGGTACACTGCTGTCTAACACACAGGATATAGTATCCAACAAAATTCAAGAGCAACAAATGTTATGCAGAGAATTGTAATGAACCAAACCAATCAAACAAGTGAAAAGTAAAACAGATCTTTGGTCACAGTAGTGTTTATTTCTTTACCTAGTGGTTGGTGTCTTACTCATTCAAACTCGAACAGGCTACTGGGGCAAAAAGTTTTCATTCCTCTCCACATAGGACAAGGAACCATGAAAGGATAATGTTATATTGCATTTTCAAGTAAGACAGAGAGATCTAAGTGCAGTATCTCATAATCCATACATTCCCTATGTGAATGACTATCCCAAATGACTTATTCAAAGAAAAGAACCTCCAACTTGTACCAATTTATACAAGTATCTGTGCCACCTCTTGAAATGAGCTTGCTCCACTGTGGGAGTGGATATACACACAACATTAAACTGGTACAAGATTCTATGCAATAGCTGTTGCCAAAGGTAACCTTTACCTGAGGTTAGTTATTAGTACTTATTTTCAACCTCTTTGACATCCAGTTTACAATGATGCCATTAACTAAGTGAAGAACACCTGCACAACAAAGTGGTTCACTGGTTTCAAGATAATGGAAAATGTACCTGTACTGTTGCACATATGTTTCCATCATCAGATATTAACCTACACATACTTAAATTATACAACATCATTATTCAGTGATTAATCTACTAACACCAGCATCAATTATGCTTTTCACCTCTGACAAACCCATATTAAGCCTGAGGAGCCACCTAAAGAGTTAGACTTACTTGAACAGCCTCACAAAAATAAGAAATGGCCCTTCCTGCTACAAACATCTATACATATCACATTTCATGTTATCAAAAGCCAAATACACACAGTCCAACATAGCAGGCAAACAAGAGACAACAGCAAAATTAATTTCATTATTATAACATAGTAATCAGCCTGAATTTCCATATTTTCCTCACTTGTACTGTTCTCTAGGATTCATGAAAAAAAATTAAATCAACATGGAAAAATAACCCCAGACAAAAAAAATCTACCAAAATGATACGAATTTTGTTTGACTTAAACAGTCAATGTTAATTTCCCATGCTGTTAGAGAACAACTCTCTTACTGTACTTCAGGAAGCCTGGTATATACCAACCAGTCTATAAGGCACAATCTTGTATAGTGCCAGCTTACACGCAAGATTGTGAGATTTCTCAGGAAATGTACACCAACATTCATGACAACACTTAGTCTGAGTGCTCAGAAAGCTAGAATACCAAGTCCTTTCAGCAGGTTAGTTTATTATATTTTCAGCCATGATTAACAGATGATTCCAACTGTCAATTTTCTAGGATCTTACCTAACAATCTCTGCTGTCCTAGTTTTGTATCTAGTGAGTTTCATGTGATCTGCTCTTTCTGTTGTTTACTTTTAAAACAACCAGCTATCTAAACTGGCCAATAACTAAATGGTTATTACACAACATTGTAACACTTTACTGCAAACTTCCACCTGACAGCTAGAAAAGCAAGGAACATCTCTTATTTTCATTCATTGATTTTTCAATCAACTGACTATACTAACTATATAACAATCTAGTGGCTATCACATGTTAATATGCCTATACACACTATTGTGAAACGTCACTTCACAGCTTGGACAATATGAGTGGCAAATCTGTTTCACTGATTAATCTACTGATTATCCTAATTGTTAGTCAAGCAGTTAATCCCAACTGACCATTAGAGAACTGCAGATACTTACCACAATCATATCCAGTCAGAAAGCTTGAACTTTTTTTTCTGATTACTGCTTTACATGTTTGTTGTCACAAATTTATTGCTGATCATGGCAATTTCATATTCCTCTGCATACCTAAGTACTTCTACACTGGGTAAAGTGCCAAAAATTAGATAAACAGGCAGCTGTACTTTTTGTCCAAACATCAGGAGCTTTGAAGAACAAGTAGTAGACTGCTGAACAGTTTGTTGTATGTCATCATGATATATACAGTATGTGCTCATTTCTATCAGTGGTCAAAGTTAAAACTTAGGAAACGTATGTTTAACAACCTATACCATCCATTCAGCCAAATCAGACTGAAGAAGATATGGTGAAATATGCATTTTCACCACACCTAACACTCAGCACAATCTGGCAAACAAGTGACTGTTGAAGTTAGCTCTTTCATCTGTGTGAGTGGATTGTGACTCTTTCCAGGTGCACCAAAATATCCAGTGTTCATCCAACACATATGCAGTGGATTGCCTAGAATGTCTGCCAACAGACAAGATTTCCACTTGGTAAAATAATTTATGATAACAGCATATACCTATTGTCTTTCTCAAGTTCAGGCAGAGGACCAGCTAAATCCAGGGTAATTTTCTTGAGAGGAGAATCCATAACTATATGATGTATTTTTCCCTAACAGGTCAGTTTTTCCTCTTGGAGCACATATGATACAATGTATACATCATAACTTAACATTCTAATGTGCAGGCAGTAAAGAAAACTGTTTCTTAACATAATAAATATTAAAAGTGCAATAAAAATACATAAAGGTACCGATACTGAAAAGAAAGACATACTGTTTTTGAGAATTCTAACAATAGTGGTTACATAGTTCATTCTAATGCTGAAAGATATATACAACATTAGTCTTTTTTTTTCAAAATTAGATATGAAATTAGGGGGTGCGAGTTGACTGCAGCACTTTCCCAAGTTAGTGGCTAGATCCAACTCAGGCTCCACTAGGAATAGCTGCAGCCTTAGTTTGTCATCAACTTTTCTGTACCAGGTTGTGAAGTCAGTCTGATTGTACTCAAGTCTGATGGTCCTGTGACCAAGTAAGTCACAGATGAAGAAGAGATTCCTTCACCCATAGTCTTGAAGGTTTTGGGAGACCAACTCTGGTTGTATTCATGGTGCAACTATGGTAAATGGGCCTGGGAAGCCCAGTTGTCTCATTGAAAACCCATTATGTTTGCACCGTAATGCCTTGTGACATCAGGTGTCAAGTAAAAATGGCAGCTGTCATTTCTGTCATGCCTTGGTTTTGGAGCATGATTAGTGTTCCTTACTCACCTGAAAGGCTGCTGACTACCTTCCAATCTCACAGGATCATAATGAAATACCATATGCTCCTTCTTACGGCATTGTGGGTAAACATATAAGACTTCATCCAGCATGTGCATCTTGTCACTCCTTAATTATTGGTGACATGATCCATGTCTTGTGATGCCTGGCCTTATAAACAAGTTTCTTAGAGTCCCATAGAGGCCACCCCAGTAAGCCTTTGCATGTTCAGGCTACCTGAAACCACCTTAATTCTTTTCTGTCAAACTGTGCTCCAGACCACAGGAAGTAGCTTTTAGGGGTGTCCAAAAATCTCACAGACCTGTTGCCAGTCAAAGCTTTGTGCCCAAGAGGGTGTTTTTCCTACTCGCTGCCACATTTTTCATCCTCTCTGCTATATATTCTTTGTGGTCTTGGAAAGTGCTCTTCCATGGTCATGTTTTACAAATGTTACTTCCAGAAATTCTAATTAAAAAGTAAATCAAAATAAACTCTGCAATAACAAATCCTAGTCTCAGCACCAAAAAGCAACTTAAGTGGTAGTCAGGAAAAAGATACACATAAACACAAGTGTACAAAATATTTACTTGCATTAATGTTTGTGTTGGTTACCAAACTAGACAACTTCTTGCTTTCTGTTATGACTTCTCACTGGATGCTTGAAAACTTGCACAGGATGAGGACAAGAAAAATAATCAATGTTCACACAGGACAAAGAGAGCAAGAATAATTTTATACTACACTTTCAAGTCGGACAAAGGGGTCCTAGTGCAGTACCCCATAATCTACAGACTACCTACGTCACATGAAATATTCAAATGAGAGAACCCACAACTCATACAAACTTTTATGTAAACAGTGGCTGTATGTAATTTTTACTTAAGGAAAATGATTAGCATGTTTAAAATCTTTCAACATCTGGTTTACAAGGATATCTAATTGTGTGCCAAATACCTAAATGATTATTTGGAAAAATTACCTGAATATAACTAACTTAGTACTTTATTTTAAACTATGGAAGAGTGAAATTAACAGTTATTTCAACTGTGACACAAATACACTAAAACTAACAAGAATTATTGTTGACCCATGTATATGATTATGATAGAAACATGGCTCTTATTAACTTTGATATGTTATCTTAACATGCCTAACAGTTAAATGTTTAAGACATTTCAATAATGCCCAAAATGTAAACGAGCAAAAAGGAACCAAAAGCATCCTCCTTATCAATGGATAGCTGAAAGGTAGAATTATTAAACCTTATTGAAAACTATACTTAAGTACAATTGAGCTCACAATAATAAGCTTAACTAATGAATTAAAAAAATGAAAGCCACAAAAATATTAAAAAACTATACTTATGTACAACTGAGCTTGCAATAATAAGCTCATCTAACAAATTAAGATCTATGAAAGTCACAAAAATACTTCAAAAAAATACTAAGTACAGTCACATAATTGACAACAGTACTAAGGACTTGATAACACAGGCCTGCACATTTAAACTTCATAAAAATTATTTTGTTTTTAATAACGGATTTTCCATAATTCAGTTATGCAGATTTCAAAAATAATAATTTTCTTTTTTATCATGTAGGGAATTTTTACAAATCAGGAAGAAAAAAACTTATTTA
>NW_013666705.1:60340-67315 GCF_000517525.1 Limulus polyphemus
GGGAAGAACATTGATGGCAAACGAATATGTATCCTCGTTCATCCTAATTTGTTTTGTGAAATCTACGTCTTTTACTCTCAAAACTACGTGTTGTGGTCTTTCTTTTATGTATTGTGTTATGACGTTTTGTGAAAAATCTGTACATGATGGAGTAAAATGGATATTGTTTTCGGATTCAGCATACAGGAATTACTGTAGAATATGTAAAGATTTCAAGACAATAAAACCATCGCAGGCCTATGTTATCAATGTAAGAGATAAATTTAATGAAGTACTTTCTTATCTAATCACCGCAAGTGTCGTAGTATGTAACTTGTTACCTTATCACCGCAAGTGTCGTAGTATGTAACTTGTTACCTTATCACCGCAAGTGTTGTGGTATGTAACTTGTTACTATATCACCGCTAGTTTAGTGGTGTGTAACTTGTTACCTTATCTCCGCAAATGTTGTGGCATGTAACTTGTTGCTTAATCATTACAACTGTGGTGATATGTAACATGTTACCTAATCATTACAACTGTGGTGGTATGTACATTATTACCTAATCATTACAACTGTGGTGGTATGTAACTTATTACCTAATCATTACAACTGTGGTGGTATGTAACTTATTACCCAATCATTACAAGTGTGGTGGTATGTAACGTGTTACTTATTCACAAGTGTGGAGGTATGTAACTCGATACTTAATCATTCCAAGTGTGGTGGTATGTAACTTGTTACTTATTCACAAGTGTGGAGGTATGTAACTTGATACTTAATCATCCCAAGTGTGGTGGTATATAACTTGTTACGTTATCATCCCAAGTGTGGTGGTATATAACTTGTTACGTTATCATCCCAAGTGTGGTGGTATATAACTTGTTACGTTATCATCCCAAGTGTGGTGGTATGTAACTTGATACTTAATCATCCCAAGTGTGGTGGTATATAACTTGTTACGTTATCATCCTAAGTGCGGTGGTATATAACTTGTTACGTTATCATCCTAAGTGCGGTGGTATATAACTTGTTACTTTATCATCCCAAGTATCGTGGTAGATAATGATTAACTTATCATCGCAATTGACGTAGTATTTAACTTGTTTTCGTATCACCACGATTGTGTAATTTGTTGTTTATTAACTTATCACTGCATATTATATGAAGTTTATTATATGAAGCAAAGGGAAGAACACTGATGTCAAATCCACATCTTTTATTCTCAAAACTATGTGTTGTGTAAAAATACATATGATGTTTTGCGAAAAACCTTTATATGATGGAGAAAAATGAATATCATTTTTGGATTCAGTGTACAGGAATTACTGTAGAACACAAACATTTCAAGACAATAAAACAATAGCAGGGCAGAGTACAAATTGTTCACAAATTCCTTTTTAAACTTACATGAAAATTTTGGAAAGTCTGTGGTATTGTATAAAAATTTTCAGAAAAATCAATATTTTTAATGTGGTATTTGCTACATAATTATATAAACACAATGAAAACACATCTGTGAAGCAATAACAGTTTTTAGATATTTCAGCAAAATCTAAAAAAAGACTTTTTAAAACTATTTCTAATAATGTAATCAAGTTGTAACTTACTACAATATTTTAAAACTATTTCTAATAATGTAATCAAGTTGTAACTTACTACAATATTTTAAAGGAAAGTTTTACAAGATAATTGAAAACAATTATTACATTGCTTAAGCATTTGTATTACCTCATAGGTGTTTATGTTGTTACTCCTTAAATTCAGCTACACTGCTAGCATGTATACTAAGAGTGCGTATCTCATCACAGTAGTTGATACAATAGGTATATAGATATGATACATATCTAGATATAGAAGTTTTTAGTAACGGTTTGTTACACAGTTTGACATTCTTGTCTGTAATTTATTATCTATATTACTAACACTGTCTTATTTAAGTACTTCACACTTTACAGTGCTTTTTCAAATTTCCAGGTTTGATCAATTAAATGGCAGCTGACAAGAGAAGTAAAATAAAATAAAAGTTAATATCTGTCTATTTTGTTATTGTTAATTTATTATGTTATTTTGCATGTAATGTTTTTGATAAAAGAAATGAAGACAACATGTAGTACTTAATACTTTGTTACAAAGTTTAACAATATTGTGTATAATCATCTATTAGGACGTCAAGAAATTAATGTCGCATTTTGGAACACTTTCATTAACCACCCCCAAAAACATACATCACATATAATAGTTAAACGAACTGCCTACACGTCACGTTAGTGTAACCAATATAATGTGTAAAGTTTAGTACAATCCCTTATAGTGATGGCACATGACGAGACACATTCAGCATGTAATGCTGTTTGAATACAAGAAGGGAAAGAATGCCTCTGCAGCCACAAAGAATATCAAAGAAGTTTATGGAAATGTTTTGAACAATATTGGTTATAATAATAACAATAATGTTAATAATGGTTCAGCAAATTTCCTTCAGGTGACTTTAGCCTTAAAAACTGTGATGGCAGGGGCAGACATGTTGGGATTGACATTGATGCTCTGAAGACGCTTGTTAAGTCTAACCCAAGGCAACACACTAGTGAAATGGCCCCTAAATTGCATGTTTCACATGAAACAATATGTAAACATCTCAGGAATGTGGGAAAACTCCACAAAGAAGCTGTCTGGGCGCCTCACGAACTCTCCGATGATCACTGTTTCCAACGTTTGAACGTTGCTTTGTCTCTTCTGGCACGTAATGCTCATGAACCACTTTTTGGACAGAATTGTCAATGGTGATGAAAACTGGATTTTCTATGCAAATATTTAATGCCAGAAACCACTTCTGACCCCAAAATCTGGACTCCATCTGCAGAAAGTGATGCTTTGCATTTGGTGGAACATCAAAGAAGTAATTAATGTCGAACTCCTCAATCCACAGCAAACTGTCAATGCAGAGATCTATAGTTAGTAACTGGGATGTTTAAATCATGCCTTTCATCAGAAATGCCTTCACTCTTCAATCAGAAAGGTGTTCTTCTTCTCCACAACAATGCATGTCCACATGTGGCACGTTTGACGTAACACAAGATTATGGAGTTGGGTTGAGAAGTTCTCCCCCACCCACCATATTCTCCATATATGGCACCATCAGATTATCATCTTTTTCGTTTGCTGCAACACCATCTCAATGGGAAAACGTATGCAAATGATTTCTTTAATCAGGGCATTAACAACCTGACTGTAAGATGGAATAGCATCATCGATAAGAATGGAGACTATTTCATTTAATAAATGTTTTGTTATACAAGGTTTTTGGTTTTTTCATCTAAAAAAGCGACATTAATTTCTTGACGACCTAATACATTACCAACATTGTCTTATTTAAGTACTTCATACTTTACAGTACTTTTTCAAATTCACAGGTTTGATTAACGAAATGACAGCTGGCAAGAGAAATAAAAGAAAAGTTAATATCTGTCTATCTAACTTGTTATTGTTAATGTGTTATGTTACTTTGCATGAAATGTTTTTGATAAAAGAAATGAAGACAACATGTAATACTCAATACTCATCTTCCTTTATTGAATCATTAACTTTTAGCAAAAATGCTTTATTAGAAATTCTGATTTTTTTCTGTACAACAGACTTATAATGTTTACTGAAAGCATGCCAAGTTTCGTTTAGATACATAAAGCTTATCGTATCAGATGAAGTATCAATACACCTTCAACGTATACCATCTGCTAGGAATGGTGAACTGTTTGTATGTTACTTTGGTTAGCTGAAGTTCAGTTACACTTGTATACTATACACATTTACAATTTCAGTCAGAAAACTAATTGACAAGTTAAAAAAAAATGCTACCTACCCAGTTTTTAATACATTGCAAGCTGAAGATTTTCCTGTGCGTTGGTTATGAACGATAACAAAATCCACTTTATCACCCGTCTGCAGAGTCACCCCATCTTTGACTTCAGACATGTGAAAAAATAGTTTCTTTCCATCCTCAATTTCATAAGCCAGAAATCCAAAACTTCCTCGAATTGCTTCTACAACAGACTGAATAAAACAGAAAAATATGTAAAACAAAATTTTCCCAACTTAAAATTAACCCAAGCCAAATTAAAAACATTATTAATGTTACTAATATCAGCTGTACAGCAATTGGTAATAATGACATTTATGTGTACAAACAACTTTTCATTGCATACCTGGTAACGTGTTCGAATTGCTTTAACATTCATTCCTCGCTCTTGACCAGTGGTCTTACTCACACCAATCTGGAATTGTACCACATCTCCATTCTGAAGCAGGTCATGTTTATCATAAAGGCTTGTAATTCCAAAAGGGTAAAGGGTAGGTGGTTCTAAAGTTCCATCTAAAATGAAAAAGTAAATAAATTCACAGTGTGCATTTTGTTTTTATATA
The DNA here is from genome assembly GCF_000517525.1 of Limulus polyphemus. Taxonomy (NCBI): domain Eukaryota; kingdom Metazoa; phylum Arthropoda; class Merostomata; order Xiphosura; family Limulidae; genus Limulus; species Limulus polyphemus. Next base: position 64,740 of record NW_013666705.1, read on the forward strand.
TTTCAAAATAACTATTTTCATTATACTAGAGATTAAAAATGAAGAATCACTAGCAGTCAAACCTCCAATACAGAGTATCCAACCCCTTATTTTTCAGAACAAATGACTGATGAATCAATTCCAGCAAAATGTGATTTATACAGTCTCTAACATTGAATAAATAGAGTTGTTTAAACATTTGTTTAACAAGTAAAAGCTTGGAATGGTCTATTCTTTCATTGAGCCAGACTAGTTTTGGAGAATTCCACTCCTCATCAGTGAACCTGGACACTACTACCAATGAAATATCAGACCAAACCAAGCCTTTATAGTAGTGAGATATTGAAAATTGGACTGGTGTATTTAAGTGTTTTACACTCACAAAAAAAGAAACCTATCATTCTGGCTCACCCCAGTGAAAGAATAGGCCATTCCAAGCTTTTACTTGTTGTTAAACAAATGTTTAAACAACTCTATTTATTCAATTATGTACAAGCTGCCCAGTGTCAGATAACAATACGAAGAATTAAATTGTAGCGAAATGTTACAAGTTCTTCAAATATCTATAGACTGATAGGTTTCTTTTTTGTGAGTGTAAAACACTTAAATACACCAGTTCGAAGGTCTCTAACAAGTAAACTTTTAAAATAAATATCAACAGGATACATGTCAAAATCTACACTTATTCAAAATGAATTTGTTAAAGAAACATAAAATTATGAAACAGCTTTTCACAGTACCAAAGAAAGGAGTAAGTTACCAAAAATATTCAAATTCTGCTTCCTGAATAGCGAAAGAACAGGAGCAGTAATACATTTCCTCAAGGAATTTGCTTCTAATTCAAGAAGTCACATATCCACAAATATTTTCTTAATGCACATACATTAATAACAATACAATTGCTAAGTTTCTGAGTAATTTTTACTAAAACAAAGTTAAGAAACTGCAGATTCTTTATGAGATAGAAATGGGTTTTTCCTTAAAGTTTTATTTCAAAATGATGATAGGGTAGAGGTTTTCTATAAGCAAATTAAACTACAGTTTGTTTTCAGCATTAAATATTGAAGCAACTAACCTTCAACTGCATCACTCACAGAGATGAGCCCACAGTATTCTTCCTGGTCAGGGTTGAAACAGTGCAGTGTACGATACACAACTCCATTCAGAACTTCTGGATGAATTTCTTCACTGGGAATTGATCCTGAAGCAAGCTTACGAACACATTCTGCACTCTGTTTACCACCTTTCTGTATCACCCCATACTCTACCTCTTGACCAAGTTCCAGCAAAGATGGATTGCCATCAAAAGCACTAAAACATTTAAACATTGTTTAAGAGAAAAAAAAGGGATGACACTGCTTACATTACAAAAAATAATGACAAAGTAAATTATACCTTATTTGACTGAATAACAAACTCAATTAATATTCTAATATTCACGTGTTTAATATAATTAATTATCAACAACAATTTACTTCCATTAAGAAGTTTGTTGTATAAATTATGTATCATCCATGTTTACAAGAAATGTTTAGGGGGACATAAAAGGATTGGATTTGTTAAAATTTTGACAAATTCTTTTATCAAATGATCAGTTGAAACTGAAATAATTTCATAATCAGGCATAATTTACACTACTTTAATATTAACAAACATATAACACACATCTTTAATTATGCAACAAACAATTAACGCTTTCCATATGAGGTCGGCTGATGTGACCGACCTTGTATCTACAAAGAAACCATTACAGTTTCCATACTATAGCTTTTAATATGTTTTGTTTATCTTCACAAAATTTGGCAAGCTTTCAGTAAACATTACAAATCTTTTGTATACAAAAGAGTCAAATCTTTAGTAAAACTACTTAATTTAAAAATTGTCTGTGAACATTTAAAGTCAGTGTTGACTGCAAAGTGATTTTCATGTTAAGATAAAAAAATACTTTTCTTCATCTGAAAATTTCAATTTTCATTTTTGTAACTTCTAAAACCTTCTAAATAAATACCAAAAACTTTTTCAGTAAAACTATATTTTATCTGTTATTTTCTCAATTTGACTGACTTTGCAACAATCATGAAAAAAATATGAAATAACTCTAAATTACCTTTTTGTTTCTTTCTAGAATGATTATAGACTGTAACAGGAAACTACAACTGTTTATCCTAAACAGCTTAAAGCTTGTAACAGGCTACATATGTTTATATTTAATTTTATTGCCCTTTGAACAATCTAACTAATAATCCCACAACACAAGTTGTAAACCACCCAGCAAACATGTAGCTCAACTTACCGTATTGAATGATGTAATGCAAAAGCTGCCAGTGAGCATATCTCATGAAGAATTATTTATATTTTCCATTTTCTTACCTAATCTAACCTCATGTAATCTAATTTTAGTTCAATTTATTATAATATACACCTGGAAAAAAGTTAAGCACCCCCGAGTTTTTTTCAAGTGATTCAGATTCGACGTTCTTGTGACTGATTATAAATTACCATCCAATCTAAACGTGTTTATCAAATGAAATTATGCATTATTGGGCACAAGAAAACAAGATTATCACCGTAAAATAACAATTTTTAATTTACATGTC
>NW_013666705.1:68315-71017 GCF_000517525.1 Limulus polyphemus
CATCCTTTTAATTATGTTTGAAATTATGAACATTGCTCAACATCATGAAAATTAAACCTTATTTTCAATAAGCAATCCTGAAAAATATTTGGGGGTGCTTAACTTTTTTCCAGGTGTATATATAAAGAATATACATGAAAAACATGAAATGTAGTATTTACGTTTGACCTCTTGATTTTTTTTTGCTGTTGGTTGCCGATAAAATCTAAGCCTACTTTTTCATATTAATGGTACTAGTACACAAAATAATTTTCATTTATTTAAATAATGGACCTAAGAATGCATTATAATAATATGCACAAAGCAAACAATGTCCTATAATTATCATAATTTAACTGGTTTTCTAACTATAGCATAAAAGCCTTAAAATAATCCCCAAAACTTCTGATCTAAATACTGAAACAGAAACTTTCAAACTGAAGATGAAACAAACAATACCCTGTACTTAAAAAAATTCAATGCAATACATCATTTGATAGAATAAAACTTTGCTTTTCTATTGGTTATAAATAATATAGTATAAAACGATAGAGACAAACACTGACACTTTGTGAAAGAGAGGATGTGGAAGGTGGGTTGCCCATTTCCACTAAGATGTCTTCATAAATGAATGAAATGAGATATTCCAAAAACAACACGAGGACACACCAGGCAGGTGTATGTGCCATCTTAAGAAAAGTGTTATTGCTAAATGAATAAAATCTGAGAATACAGTTAATATCTAAACACCCTGGTATAAAGCTTATTTCCTGCACAAATTGGATAATGGAGCTACCTAACTAACTTGTGTTATTACTATACAAGTGAGCTTGAGAGAGAACGATAAACATATCACAGGCATGACTCTAGCTGCAAAGTCCAAAAAACTTTATGTACTTAAGTGATTCATTGCAGCTGGGAGGTATATTTCCTAGTGCTCCTACCCCCTCACACTGCAACTTGAACTAATGTTTCCCATTATCGAAGCTGTTTATGTAAGGTCCAGATTCATCATCTTGACTATCATCACTAGATGGAGAGCTAGCATCCTCTTGGCTCTTCATCTTCATGCAGTTGAACACCACTTGACTCACTTTCACTATCTTCTTAGCTATCTGAGTAAAATGCATCAAGCATATTTACACAGTAATTAGGGTTACTACTTGCCACTCTAGAGATGCAGGCATGATCAGCATGCAGTTATTGTACATTCCATTTAAGCATCTTGTTGATTACTGAATGGATGAGTGGAAAACACTGAAGGAAACCATACATCAATATTAGATGGGATGCAATAAATACTTTCCAACTCATTTTACTCCCATATGTCACGTGCGGCAATTTTGAGTGTCAATGGGAAACATTTGTCTCAGCTGCAGTGTGATTGGGTGTGAGCACTGGGAAATATACATCCCATCTGTAGTGAAAGGGTTAAATATGTTAAGTTTTTTTCACTCATAAAATTACATGAATGGAAAATAAAGTTCAGCTGCATAAAAAAATTAAAAGAAGTTTGTAATTTTTCACATTTCAGGCTTCAATCTAACTTTAAAGGTACTAGCAAATGGTTGCTTGTTATTTTTTACCAAAACCAAATAAAAAAAATGCTACCATTAACATTTTATTCTTCTCTAAAATTAACTGCAACTGTTAAATGTTAAAATATATGTAGATATATTGTATTAATATGTATATATCTTATGTGTGATATTTTATTTTCAAATATCTAAGTATCAAAACTAGTTTTAATTACATGTAGCAATTAAAAAATTAAGTTTTATCTTTGCTTTCATTTGAAAATCAGTGGACACAGTTTTGCCATGTTTATGATAACCGACATACAATAAACATAAGTTATAAGCAAGCCAAATGTTTTCTGAATTGTTAATCATGTATCATTTAATAATTTGAATAATTATTAAACCCATTTTAAATTCATTTATATATTTTTTTTTTACATTTTTCTGTGATTTTCTTTACTCAATCAAGTAGTTAGTTAGGCTGATAAGTAATATTGTCAAGTCTCATGAGAAAAACAAGCAGCACTGCTCTTCAAAACTCATCTTTATGACTTACCCTCAAAATGGCAATTTGCATGGCTCAATTGTGATATAGAATGTGTCGAGAAAGTTCATAATTGTAGGTGTGTTATTAACTGAATAGAAGTTGGGATTGGATGATTCTATAATAGTAATGATGTGGGCTATTCATTAACCCAGTAACTCACTGAAAACACTCCTATAACCATTTTACTGTATGTTGAAGTCAACTTTTACAAAAAAAAAAATGTGACCTCAGAATAACACAAGCCAGCAACCCGTAGTTCTCCAAAAATTAAAGTGACTTTTTTTTTTTTAAAAAAAGCTAAATTCCAGACTTGGCAACTTACCTAATAAGACCTAATCCAAACAAGGCTTAACAATGAAGTTCCATCAGTTAACCCGATGACTACCGGCTACTAACTTTCTTAGTAGCCAGTGCAAGGCTTGCTATATGTCATTTCAACAATAAAACTATTGGTTAAAAAGTTTTGAAACTTCTCAAGAACTTTCATAAATGCACATAGTTTAAGAAACATAAAGCCTGTTACTTTTGATAAATTTAGTTATTTTGCATTATGATCTTTATTATCTTTGAAAATTACATTAGGAAATGGTATTTATAAGAAATGATTATAATATTTATATTTGTTCCAGATTTGAACTAATTACGTTTTTATGTTT
>NW_013666705.1:71110-71934 GCF_000517525.1 Limulus polyphemus
TCCTCCACAAAATGCAAATTTTATCTATTTTTAATTTTTAATAATCACGTACTCTCCTTATGGTACCAAGTAATATATAAGACCCAAAAATAATATTTGTAAATAAACCTAAACAATAAAAGAGTATTTTTGTTTTTAACTTAAGATTTCATGATTACATAAAAACATTTTAATTTTCTTTCATAAATATATTTTTATTTCAAGTTTATGTTTCATTGCAGCCGTACTTTCGTTTATTGCGCCGAATAAACCGTGGGGTCAGCAGCGTGAACTTATTGTACGCTTTCCGTAAACTATCTCAGCCCAGTGCAAGCACATTTGAACATTACTGTACATATGATAGTAAGAAAGCTTTTCGGTATTTGAATATCATTTCTTTGAACTTTCAAACAAGTTTATTTCAACATATGTCCGTGTATGTTGTTTCACTATAGAGACAAAACTAATTGCCACTACTAACGAATGTATGTAATGGTTTATAGTACAGGTGGTTTCAATAAACACCGCCTGAGCCTGACCCCTTGTTACTTGATACATCCTGTTAGAAGAGATTACCAAACGATACAGACACCATAAATTACAAAGAAAATTACTTTACAGCACTTAAAAGATTAGTCCTCGTCACATTCCTCTCATTATAGGCATGATTTATGTTGGAATTCAAAACTTTAGCTCTTCAGTGTATTGAGACGCCAACTGTGAGAATGTCATAGCTTCCCTGTATTATTGAGATGAATGTATTTAGCCTGTTTCACAACCAATATATGGGTTTTATTGTTGTCACTTGTACACTGGATTTGAGATATATATATATATATATATAT
>NW_013666705.1:72934-83410 GCF_000517525.1 Limulus polyphemus
CATATTGTAAAATCCAGAGAACAACGTTTCGTACACGTGTTTTCCTTATCATCCTATGATTTCTCAAATATGAGATACAGCGAATGGAATAACATGATACTGAAATTGACACCTTCTACTAGGATTGGCTAAAAGTTTTACAACTGAGGTTTAACACGCCCAGATGCTGTTTTATAAAGAAAATAGACTAGAAAAAGGTTTAGATACCAATCATAGATGGCAGGATCAGCGCTGAAGTGGAAGGAAATACTTTAAAATTTTTGAAAAAACATTTTCTTCTTAGAGGGCACTTATTTACAGTCTAAAACGTATTTTAGGAATTTTTTCATAAAATTCCTCTTTAAACGTCATTAAATAATACAATTTTGTACGAATAATTGAATGTTATGCTACTATTAACAAAAATAAAATCTGAAATCCAATAAAAGATAAGTTCTTTATCATTTTTTCAATTCACAAATGTGATTTTGCCCTCACAATAAGACAAAATGGCCATGGCAAGTAACGGGTTAAACAAAACCTGATACAGTCAAGTGCAAAATGATTTAAACAAGCACATCTTATCTTGTTCCACAAAGAAATGTATTTTCCTATCATATTTAAACATCATAATTCAAATGAAGTACAAAATGATCAAGCAAGTTATCAAAAAAATCAGGACTGTAAACTGCAGTAGAAGTTGTCCACAGACACCCTTTCTTCTACTAACATAGTAAGCTTTACCACTTTATTTCAATCTCTATGTAAATCCTTGTTCAACTGGAAGCTTTATTACCTTTTACAATCTAAAATAATGATAAAAAAAAAAACAACAACAAACTTTTACAAAATGTTTAGATCACTAGCATATTCATTCTTAAAGCTGAGATATAGGCAATTACATCATACTATGACAATTGAGGTCCAGAAACACTAACTGGCTAGAAGTTGAGCTCTATATTATGAACAGAAAAATTCAGGAAATTCACAAACACTAATGATTTCATCAAAATAAACCCCAAAACCAAAATTTTTGATCTTTTAAAATTTCATGTATAAAGTTAAATGAAACTTTTTCATAAATTTCAACTGTGAATTTTTTTTTAATGTGTGGAAAAATGACTACAAGTATATTTTACTAAATTTTTAAAGATTTATTGGTGCAATTTTGCCCTTCAGGCAGAATGCACGCTTCTGGGTGTGAAGAAGTGAAGTCAGTGTGTATGTATACGAGTTCCACAAGACAAACACCCCTTTCTCACAGATTTTTGGCTTAAAAATTGACATTTTTTTGTGAAAAAAGCTGATGTTTTAACTTCCAAAAGGACCCTTCCCCCTTTTTTATAAAATGCTCAAATTTAAAGACATCACCCAGAGTGATTGCAGGTCTATCTTCTCTCAACTCTCACTGTTTACACATAAAGCATATGTATTATTTTATCAATTTAACTGCTCAAATGATAGTGCATTTGAGGATTGTTTTATACAGAGAAACTGACTGGAAATAGAAATTTACTTCTATTGGTAAACAAACATTCTATGAAAGTTTAGGCTTATATGCTGAATTACACTTTCAGATGACTTGCTATTTAAGTTGATTTTAGATAATGAAGAAACAGTACAAAAAAAGCCTTTTTAATTTTTAATTGACTACAAATAAGCTTGAAATAAAAATGAAAGACAAAATACCATAATACTGATAAATATTCAACACAAAGAGATGGTGGTGTTCTTTATTCATTAATCATTGAATACAAGATGTAAAAAATTCAGAAGTTGAACTGAGTAAGAACCCAATCGTGGGACCACAAGATCAACTTATTGAAAGAAAAGATCTGATGATGACAACAGATTAGGTATTGAAACATTGTTTTAATTATTTATTAGTTTTTAATTGTTTTAGATAAAGATGAAAATACTTTTAACTCCTATTAGAACTTAAAGAAAACATGGGAGTGAACATTAAAGTCCCAGGATAATAATAAGTAATGTTTGGGTAATATCAAGCCTAAAAAAAATTAACAGTTATAAATAGAAAATTACAGTAGCAGAAAACAAAGGAAAAAAATAAAATGAAATTTGTCAGCACTGGGTAGCTGCTAAATGAATACCCTTTTTGCAATTCTATGAAATCAATGATAAAAAAAGCTAGCCCTATTATCTGATTTCACACACTTGCGAAGTTGGCAACAAATATACCTTTTTTTCTGCAAAATTTAGAACACTCACAAATACACAATGTCTTGGTAAATGTAAGTACCAAGGCTAGACACATGCTAATTGCTTTACTGACCAATCAAATGAGATGAGATTATGATCTTGCTATCCCTATTTTCCCAGTACTTAATCTGAGTGTTGTCATGCAGCTCAAATGGGATCATAAGACGAGCTAATAAAACAATCTTGTTAATCACAATTATGGTAACCTTCTGTACTTAAGACTCTTAAACATAAATGGCTAAAATGCATGTATGCTTGGTATACTAATACTCTGAAAATATGAATTTGTAAATCTTTCTTTTCATGTGTATACTATGTGTCTTCAAGTTTTACTATCAAAATTGCAATGCTAACAAAAGTTATATACAGCATAATACTTTCATTTATAAAGGTTTTTTTCATTAAGAAACAAGTCAAAGATTACAACTGTTTGATTTTCACGAGGTTAAGCAGAACAATGAATGGAACTGAAATTAGTTTCTGTCAATTTAGAGAAAACAAATCTGGCATATAAACACATAACTAAACAAGGTAAAAGTTATAAAAAACACAACCTAAAAGTTACTATACCTGAAGTGAAAGAAAACTTCATTTTCATGATCTTCAGTTTCTATGAATCCAAAACTATCTTTCAATGCTGCTATAAATCCACGTTGAGAGTATCTGATGCCATTCTTCACTTGTTGACCTACAACTTTAATATCACTGGCAATCTTTTGGTTGTTCACTTTAGATGTACTGATAATGAATTCCACCTGCAACAAAATATTAGTATTCTGATGTCAATGCTTTCTTTACATTCTTTAATACATGTATATTACTGAAAGAAAACACTTGTACTTGAGCAATCAGTTTCCTGTAGTGTCCAGTGATAAAACACTAATAACTTCTTGTTTTTATCTGTGCTATATTCTTTAAGATAAAGACATGATGCAAATATTTCATGGGATTATGAATCAAGAGAAGTAGAAATTCAATATGGTGTTAAAAATATTCTAGTATACTGTTTTAAAAGTACAGGACTATATCTGATATATCCTTCAAGCCTCCATGCCATTTTGTGTGCAGATTTTGCTGTCACATATTGTGAAGAACCTGGACTGGCCAAGACACTTGGTTCACGAGGCACTTTTTCAAAATAATTATTTTTAAAGAAATAAGGATTCAAGTTGTAATTTAGCAAAATTAATGCTTTTCAAACTAGATAATATATAGGCATAGCCTAACGATTCCCTCGATCCTATGGACAAAGGTACTATCAATTTGATCAGCTTTGAGAGAAACCTTGCAGATTTTGGGTGCCTATGTGCAAGAGGTATGTCATTCAAATTACTTTTGAGTTTAAGGAAATTGGTAATGTCATACAGACTACATTACAGATCAATTGTTTCCCCTCTAATTATCATGTACAAAGTTTTATTTATAAGGTGGTATTTTGGATAGATCTGGAGAAACCAATGACTGTTTGTTTTTAAATAAGATGTATATATGCATAACATCTGTATTATCACACATCTAGACTTGCAAGTCAATTGTCAATAATAGATAAAAGAACACTGGAATAAGGACAAATGTGCCAGGAGATTTCAGAATATGCCTCATGATGCACAAGCTTTGAGCCAGGAGATTTCAGAATATGTCTCAAAGTCAGACAGCTAACAACCTCAATAGCAAAAGTAATTATATATATTTTGGCCCAAATTGGGTAAATTAACCAACCTTTGTATACATGTACCATGAACAAAAGAAAGCTGTATATACTGGCTTTCTTGCTACTAATTTTATGCTGCTATATCACATATTGCATCTGATATTGTCTCATCAATGTAGCCACATACAAACTCACATATGTTTACATAAGATGAAACCATTACTTCCCCAATTGTAAGAATAATTTATACTGTAACTTAAGTAACAGCCAACTAGGAAAGCCACTGACACAAGGCATAATAGAGCTTATCCGTAGAGGCAGAGCTCTTCAGAGGAGTATTTCTAGAATCAAAAGCTCCAAGTTTCAAAAATGTCCATAGTTAAGTTTTCTTTATAGTAGTAAAATTTATTTTACTGAATAAAAACGTTTTTTTTATATCTTTTATTTAAAGACTTAAGTAATAACATATTTCACTTCAATAACGTTCTTGATGTTTGTTAATATGTGTGTGCATTTAGTCATTTAAACCACTTTTTAAATAATTATAATTGTTAACTTACTCTATTAAACTGTTCTTAAAATATACTTAACACTTAAGTCATTTAGCATCTGTTTATTGTTAATGCACACTTAATTTGAATACAAATCCACTCATCAAAACATTAATAAAAGCTTAAGTCATGTCACAATAACAATATTTTGTCACTTTGTGTCTAGATAGTGTGTTCAGTCAGGTGGAAGTTGCAAAAAATGAAGTTTATAAAATCAACTATATGACATAGGATAATTCTTAAACTGTGTAAATATAAAAAAAGATGAAATTATATTTGATTAATGCTTGAAAACTGAATGTATGAAAAACATAATATATATTTGAGATCAGCAAGTCAGTCTGAAATGTGGCTTACCTAAGACTGACACACGTGAAGCTTGTTTCAAAATCATCATGCAAATTACAAGTATTAGAGCCAAATCTTGTTTGTTTGCTTTAAAAATTCCATGCAAAACTAAGTAATGATTATCTGTGCATAACCATCCCTAACTTTGAACTGAATTAATAGACTGGAGGAAAAACAGATAGTTAACAGTACCAAACATTCAACTCATGAGCTGCTCTTGTATGATTGAATACTGGGATTTGACCATCTTTTTCTTTTAGTATACCCACAGCCCCAGAGTACAGTACTTTCTTAGTGCATTTGCAATCAAAATGAAAAGTATTGAACTATATTGTGATTCCTCCTGATAATGTTATTTTGAAATATATTGTAAGACAGAATAAGCAAACCAAATGGCTTGAATGTTAGCTAAATGTATAAATGCTCTGTGTTCTAGAGTATATACAGGATCTACTACAAGAAGACTGGTGGATAGAGTTAACGAACACAGTTTACCAAGGCACGTGAAAGCAAACATTCTCAAACAGGTGTTTAAAATTATTGGAACTGCTGAAAATGACTATTATTTACAAATCAAAAACCTGAATCCAGAATTAAACAGACAGTCTAGTACCGGTGAGCTGCTTTTGAAAGTGCAATGAAAACATTTAACAACTACTAATCATTTGTCAAAATTTCTAAATAACATGAAATATTACAATATTATTTAAAATGTGGAAAATACTAATAAATAGAGTAACACATTAGAGATCAACTACATAGTTTATTTACTCACTTTGTCTCCCGACTTAGGTTGATTCTGAAAGTCACAATCTTTTATCTGGTAATGGATTATTTCTTTTTCCCCATTCTTGTGAAAAGAAATAATGCCATCAGTAGATGCTGATCCAAACACACCTTTACTTGGACTCTTAGAACAGTTGGTTGCTATTTTTTCTACAATCCCGATATTCTGTTCTGTCACAGAGTCTCCTACTGATGAGATAGAATTGAAGCAAACAGTTCCAGGAGGAAGCTGTTTAATCCTGATGGCATGTGAACGCCCTGCAGAAACAGGATCCTACAAACAAAAAGTAGTAATTTTAAAAGGGATGAAAAAAGGAGCTGAATCATTTTAATTCAAAATACTTTTGTCTCTCTTCTTTATGAAATTTTAATGCAATCACCAGTATACTAGTCTAATAGAGAAATTAGGTAACGTTTCTGCTTACTTTAACTACAGTGAATTCCACTTCATCCTGAAGTTGAACTGGACTATCTGGATTCAAAAGTTCACAAAAGCGGAAATAAACACGGGATTCCCTGTTAGGGCATTTGATGAATCCAAATGATTCCTTCAAAGTTGTAATTATTCCCTAATTTACAAAGAAAATAATAAATTCTCACATGAAGAAAAGTATGTCCAAAATTCATTCACTAAAAAAAAATTTACAAATTCTCACATGAAGAAAAGTAGTAAAGTACGTCTAAAATTCGTTCACTAAAAAAAAATTTAATTATTTTCTTTTACATAAACGTATAGCATTGGAAGTCAGGTACAAATTAAAATTTTCCTCACCTGAAAATGTATATCTGATAGTTTCGTCAAAAACAAATGTTGATCAAATTCTCCTCTTTATATGTACTATTGTGTATTGTATCAGCCTATGATGTAATCATCATTAGACTCTAGCCTTCAAACAACAGAAAGGGACACTTCTTTATGCACAGTACTCCCCATGAGCACTAGAATTGGAACAAAGTGTCATTCTTGATGAGGGAAAATAAATACAATGGAAATGGTGAAGAAAAGTGGAAACGTGAAGACTAGTAACTAATCAAAATAAGTTCATTTTTAGGTAATGAACATGTTAACTTCAGACATCTTTGCCTACATTCCTGCACAAATAACAGAGCCAGAATCTCATGAAGCACGTCACCCACTGTAGGGGAGATTTGACTAGTGGGGTATCAATTGGTGGGAAACTGCATCCATCTAGCAAAGAATACTCTTCATCCACTAAAGGTAGTACAACGAAATATATTGTTAAAAGAGCCTTTTGCATGGTGCCAAAGTGTGGCATAATTAAATTATGAACTGGGGAATGAAGAATTACCTGATCATCATCAGGAAGAGTAAACTAGAAGCAAAAAGAGGCATGGAAACAACATTGGGGAAACTTGTCAAAAGATGGGGCAGGTTCAGCTGATGTAACAGAAGCATGGAGTCAGTAAACCTAGATCCAAGATCAGAAAAGAATCAACCATTTGGTGCACAATGGCAGTAACATCACTAACTGTCAGTGTCTCCAGCTGCCATTACAGTATTGGATGACGAGTGTCAAAACTCCAGGAGATGTGAGAAAGTGGAAACATGAACTTGTAATCCAGATGATCCACAAAACTTTGTTTTGTTAGAAATACAAATTGGCCTGTTATGTCAATGGTGCATAAACCTATATTATTGGCCTAATGACAATGCGGGGTTAAAATAAATGGAAACAGTACTGTCAAAGAAACCTTAGCAAAACAATGGGACACGTCCCAAAAATACAAATTTGATTTAAAGAAAAAATCAAATTGAAGAAAATTTGAATCAAAGTTCTAACTGAAATGCTTAAAATTTGGTATATTTCTTTCTCATAATCAAGAAAAATTAAGGAAGAACTACACTACAAAATGTAATGAAGTTCAAAATAATAAGCTCAAAACTGCTGTTAATTCCTAAGAAAAAAAAAAGTCTGAACAAATCATTACTGAGGAAAGCATGAACCTTTGTTCAAATACTAGTGCTTATAGAGATTGCTATGCTTAGAGAATGTGTCACCCTTCTATTGGTAGAGAGCTTTATTGGCTGATGATGATTACATCATAGGCTGGTCCAATACACATTAGTACATGTAAGGGTGGGAGCTTCATTCAAAGCTTCTGGCATGTGTAAAAATCTTCACAGCAGTGGCATGAGGTAATAGCTTTGTTGTGCAGAGGTGAGTAAACATTTCTGAAGCCAAATTTCATTTTTTTTTCCCAATTCCCTTAGCTACTCAATTTGAACAGATAAACTTTTAAATTGAAGATGAAATAAACAATATTCTGTACTGAAAATATTGTTGCATAATATGTCATTTAACAGATTAAAACTTTGCTTTTCTTTGGATATAAGTGATATAATATAAAACTTTAGAGAGAATTATTGGCAATTTATGAAAGAGAGGATGCGACAAGTGGGCATAGCAAGTGGATATGGTTTACTAGTTTATGACCCCATAAACAAAGAAGATTGAAAGCTATAAAAATTAGGCTTTGCTTTAGCAATATATGTATCTTAATGAGTAATTTACATTAAACCCTGTACTTCAGAGAGGGGTGGTAAATAAATTATAGAAGAAGGAAAACCAAGAGAACAAATGTTATAATTCTCATACAAGGAGAGACTGAGGATATATTTAAATATGTTTTTATAAAATCAAATCTTAAGATTTGTATGATATCAAAATTTCATTCATTAATCATTGATGCCAAATTTATTTGTGTACATTGACAATAAAGTACTTTAATCGAATTTTGAATGTAACTCTGTAAAAGGTCATGACATGTGCACTTTAAACTACCTACAGCAAGAAGGTTAAAGTAACAGAAAAAAGAAACTATTTACACAGTTAAAACTAATTTATATTTATGTAAGTGTTAAATATATTCTACATATTTAAAAAAAAATGTTAAAGCAAACCTTACACTGAACAACTTAGAGATTGAAAAGTCCACTTGCTTTAAATAACTGATGGTCTTAATAAATTCTGATATCATGTCCAGTTGCATGTACTAATTTCAATGATTACAGTTTGGTCTAGTAGCTAGAACACCACTAGAAGAAGTGTTAAAGTTAACATTTTCCTTCCTGAAACTGTACTTCAGCTAGATACATACCTCTCTACACCACAAAGAACCATTACCTCATGAACAACTGCAGTGAATTTCCTGCACATGCCACAAGGTTTGAGAAAACTCCAACCTATACATGTGTCTATGTGTATTGTACCATCTACGACATAATCATCATAATACTGTAGCCCTACACCAATAAGAGAGCAACATGGCCTCAATTTGCAGTAATCCCCATGAGTACTAGCACATGATCATAGGCTCCTTCTTGATGAGGCAAACAAATTGAACCAGAACAGGGGAGTTGGTGCAGAGAGGTATTTATCTTAAAAACATTTTCAGGTAAGGAAAATGTTAATTTCAGAAACATTACTTTCCTCTCTGCACTACTAAGAGCTAGAATCTCACACTGCAGATGGTGGAGGGGGCCAGTACTGATAAATTACAAAGATGAGCTCCTTTCTGAAACAGAAAGGGAAAACCCATGATGTGTAACTTCTATACGACCAGCAGTAGCCTAGTGAAGCAGTATCTTGTAAGAGAGTGTATCCTTCTCAAGCAGGGAATATTCTTTGTCCAAGTATATACATATATATTTTGTATTGAGAAAGTAGAGCAAAGTGTGTTAGGATACTCCAGTAGTACTAATGTGTCATGTGGTCAGAACGTTACAATGTCAAGAATGGCTAGGGCTTTAGGATATTCTTCTGGGTTAAATACTTTCATTCTAGAAAGAAAAAAGGGTAATTTAGATTTATTTTGAATTAATTTTATGGTGGTTATGAGGTCAGTTAAATTGACCAACATCGTTTTGAGTTAGGGTAGAGAAAATAACAGATAAAATATTAAATTTTACTGAAAAAAATATTTGAAATTTATTTAGGAAGTTTTAGATATTATGCAAATGAATTTTTAATCTTCACCTGAAAATCACTTTGACTCCATATATTCATGGAGAAATTCTTAGTGAAAATAGTTCATTTAAAATTCGGATTTTTGTCTACAAATGACTCTTAATAGTTACTGAAAGCTTGTGAAGTTCTGTGAAGATACACAAAACATAGAAGTTATAGTATGGAAACTTATAAAAGTCAGTTTGGGGTCATGATTCAACCAAACCTATGGTGAGAGAGAATTATCATGAGTGAAAGCTATCACTAACAGAAACATGTTGAATGAATTTTTATTTCTTTTGACTTTTAATATGCTAACATGTTTTTAAATATCGCTTACATATAATAATTCTGCAAGTAAAGTCAGTAAAGTTTTAAATACTTAAGAATGTTTGTCTCATGCACAAGAATGGGCATTAAATGTTAACTATGTTAAATATAAACTAAGTTTTCATGGAATAAATTCTGAAGATCAAACCCACCTGCTCTCTCTGTTCTCCTGATACCAAGAAACTTTCATCAAGCAGTTCAATGTTAGTGGCCCTTTGTAGATTGTCTCGTCGGTCTGTAGCAATCTTAAACCGAACCCAGTCTCCTTTTTGCAAGGTAAAGTCTCCTCGGGGATCCTTATCACCAAATGGAATATCTACATCTCTAGTTTATTATAAAAATAATAATGTTAGGTCACTGATAATGTAATGAAAATAAAATGACTGAATTCCGTGCTGAAAAATTATTTAAAGCATTGATACAAAAATCTTACATTTAACATAGCAGTAAATGTACAATATGAACATAATTATAACATAATTGTTATTTTTATGCTTGTGACAGCATAAAAGTTATGAAATGGACTAGATTTGTACAGATGCCTCAGAAAAATTGTAGAAACTTTTCATTCATTTAACTCTTTCAACACTGGCTCAGTCCCTAGGACCGACCTAGTAACCATTTTGTGCCTGTTACAGTTTTC
>NW_013666705.1:83420-84409 GCF_000517525.1 Limulus polyphemus
ATAACTTTTAAATTAGTAAGTGAATGTTAACGAAATTTGGCAGATTATCAGTAAACATTACAATGCTTTCATATGCAAAGTAGATAATTTTTTTATTATGTCTTAAGATTTGTAAAGCAATGTCTCTCTAGTGCCTTTTTTTCTTTTCACATCTTGCAAAGTAATTTTCATTTTAAGATTAAAAATACTTTTATGCATCAGAAAATTTTGAAATTTTACATGCAAAATAACACTCATAACAGTATACACCTATTTATACTTAGTTTATTGTTTCATTGCCCTTTTAACTCTCTCAACACGGGCTCAGTCAATTTGACCTACCATGTGATCTCTTTGTACTCATTTAAAGTTGTTATAGATTTAATACTTCTAACTTTCAATATTGTGTGTATATCTTCACAACATTTGGCAGCCTTTCAGTTAATATTATAAGTCTTTCACATACAAAAAATAATATTTTTAAATGAAGTATTTTTAATAAAATAAAATAAAGATTTGTCCATGAATATACTGAGTATTTGTTTTGAATAGTCCATGTGCAAAGTAATTTTCATGTTAAAATTAAAAATACTTTTCCTCATCTCAAAAATCTCAAATTTCCTTCGTGTAATCCCTAAAGCTTCCTAAATGCATTTCAAACAATTTTTTTTAGTAAAAATTTATAGTTTATCTGTTATTTTCTTTACACTATCTCAAAATGGAATAGGTCCATTTGAACAACCTCGTAACCACCAAAAAAAAAATTAAATTTTAGTGTTTTATTGCTAGTTGAACCGTGTCTAACTACTATCCGCACCATTATAAGTTGTAAATAACTTGGAGAACGTGCAGCTCATGTTACATTAACGAATTACACTACCCACGAGCGACTATGAGTTGCTCACATGCGTGTCTCATGAAACATTTTTATTACAATATTATTTATTTTACCTAATCTAATCTTAACTAACCTAAAAGGATCCCTATTTTTACACGTTAGTTTCTTTTAT
>NW_013666705.1:84496-103094 GCF_000517525.1 Limulus polyphemus
TAAACATGAAAAATAAGAAATAAAATACTTAACCAATGTTCTTCTTACTTGCTGTTGATTGTCAAAGAGAGTTAACCCTATCTTTTTATTATACTAATAATTTTTATTTAATTAAATAATGCACCAAAGAACATAGATTAATACCTTGGAAAAAGTAGACAATTTCTCATAACTCTCAGAACTTTACTGGCTTTCTAACTACATGACAAGAGCCGTTACAAATTCATCCAAGCTAATAGTTAACTTTCCCATGGGAACTGAGCTTGTACTCCAAGTGAAATTGACGCTTTCTGTTCAGAAGACGACATTATACAATACGTGATTTGATAGATGAAAACCTTGACTTTATATTGGTTATAAGTAATATATAATTAAACATAAGAGAGAACTATTAACAAATCCTGAAATAGAGGATACAACAGGTGGGCATGGAAGGAGGGGTCTGATTTTCGATTTGATATCTCTGTAACCAAACAAAATTGAAGGCTATAAAAGTTATGGTTTGTCTGCACAATGATGATTTTATAGTGAGTAACTTACGTTTAATTTTGTACAATTTGGAGGGGTGATGGATAAAATAGAGAGGATAAGATATCTAGAGAAATTGTGTCGTGTGTCACATTTGGGGAAATTCAGGATATTTTAAAATATTGCCTTATAGAATTAAGAACTTAAAACTTAAATACTATTAAAATATGGATTATTAGCTAAGATTTTATGCTATACTAATTGGTAAAACATAAACAAAAAGTAATTTAATAAAATTTTGAATGTCAGACACTAAAAGTTTGTGTCATGCACAGTAAAGGATACCTGTGGTGACCGGGTTAACGAATAATGAATGATAACTATTATCCTTATATTCCAGAAAATTAAAAAAATTGGTTTTTTAACTTGTATATATTTTTGGTGAATTCTGACTTTGTCTCATTTCTTATGTAAATTCCATAAATTGGTGACCTTATAAGTTGTAAATCATTTGGATAATGTGCAGCTCACATTATGCTATCAAATTACATTATGAACAAGATACATGTAAACATACCCCATGAAAAATTTTATTATATTATTATTTCTATTCATATAACCTAATCTTAACTGTCAAAAAAAGTTTCCCATTTTTACCTTTTATAATAATAAAATAATAAAGAATATACATGAAAAACAAGAAAAACGTATTTACTTGGGACTTTTTTTTTTTTGCTGTTGACTGTCGATGACATTTAACCCTACTTTTTATATTAATAGCAGTACTGCATTATATAATGTTTTACTTAACTAAATAATGCACCAAAGAACACATTATAACAACATGTAAAAAGCAGACAATATCCCATAACTATCACAATTTTTCTGGCTTTCTATCTATGCAAAAACAGGCCTTTAAAACTTCATCTTTGCTCGTCGATGAGTTTTCTGTTGGAATTGAGCTTGAACCGAAAGCAAAACTGATAATTTTCTTCACAGAAAACAATGTAATATAATACTTCATTTGATAGATGAAACCTTGTCTTTCTATTGGTTATAAAAACTATAGTAATGAAATGCAGAGAGAACTACCACTAATTTCTGAAAGAGAGGATGTGACAGGTGGGTGTGGCAAGAGAGGTCTGATTGTCTATTTCATGTCTCTGTAATTAAATAAGATTGAAGGCTATGAAAATCATGCTTTGCCTGAAGGAGGACAATATTATAATAAGTAATTTACATTAAATTTCGTACTTTTTGAATGGGTGATAAATAATTAGAAAAGAGGAGTGCCTAGGACCAAAGTCACAATTCTCACATTAGGGGAAATTCTAGACTTTTTTTCATATCGCCTTATAAAATTAAGAACGTAAAACTTGTATACTATTAAAATATGGATTATTAGCTATGTTTTTATGCTATATTTATTGGTATACCATGAAAGGAAGGTAGTTTAATTAAATTTTGAATGTGACTCATTAAAACCTGACATGTGCAGAAAAAGATGTCCATGGCAAGAGGATTAAATGTTTTAGCTTTTTCAATCAAAAACTTCTAAACACATCAAATAATTCCTTGAATTTTAGAAATATTCTATTTCTAGAACATGAACATTTTGTACATGTAGTAGTAGTAGTATTTCCTCACTTATTTCTCTTGTATTTCAAAATATCACACTGATATTTTCATTTAACACATATATTTTTCATAGTTAACATAAACTGGAGTTTATTTTCAACTGGATTATTTAATTGAGCTACCAAGGTTCTTGTCTGATATGCATTTTTATACAAAAACTCACCTGTTCTCATGACAATATTGGATTTTTCCTGACAATGGGTCATTGAGTTGTCGACTCTGGCTACGATCAATAGGATTAATAACCCGACCAATCACTTCTTCTAGACCAACATCCTCAAATACAACTGTTCCTGGAGGCAAACAATTTATGTTCACTGCTACCTCTTTGTTCTGGACAGAAAAAATATTTATTAGTTAAAAAAAAGGAATGTGATACATATAGATTTATTATTTCAAACTCTTAATTCACTTTTTCTTTCATAGGTTATTATAGTTGACATTAAAAAAATCTTCAAATGTTATGGTAGTTGAAGGTGAATTTAATGTTTTTTCTAGAATATTGGATGTTTCTGGAAATCATGCATATAAAATATAACTATGAATTGCAATAAAAAAACAAAATAAACAACAACTATACATTAGTGTACCATTATTATAAATTACATGATTTATATTTACTCACATTCCTTGTTTGTATACTGAACTCAACATCAGTTCCCAAGTCTAAGTTTCTAAAGTCTTTACATTCACTTGAATGGAAAAATATCTGTAAAATACAAAACCATGTGTACACATTTATCTGACTTCTTCAACTACTTAGTTATCCAAACACAAAATAAATTTCCCAGGTTCAAGATATATATCAAAGTTCTTCCTGGTATTAAAATATCACAATTACTTAAAATGTTACAAATCCACATAGACCACCATACAAGTTTAATTTAGATCAGCTACACTTATAAAAAGATATCTTAACTGTGAACAATTTTAATACAAGACTTGAAAGTTTATGCAACATATCTGAACATAAACATGCACAGGGTGATTGAGATCTTACGAGAAGTGTTATTTATAGATATTTTGTACACTTTTGGATGAGCAGTGATCCTAAGATCAAGAAACTGGTTCCATTTCCCATATTTTTTGTAACGTATTTGGCATGCACCAAGTAAATTTTGTATTAGAAGAATTGAAAAGCAAACACTAGTTCTTTATATAATTCACTTCTGGAATTACGATAGTTAATTTTTTTTTATCTGCATAAACCCACACACAAATATATTTATATATCTAGTGTGATTCCCTTACTATGATTTTTCTAATTCATGTTAATATTTCATTAACCCTCTTTATTGTTTTGTCGCTAACTTTGCATATATCTATGAAGTTGGGTAAGCTGTCAATAAACATTAAAAGTCATTTGTATACAGAAAATAAGATTTTTAATGAAGTAAATTTATTAAAAATGTGTCCATAAATATATGGAGTCAGAGTGTTGACTGCTCAGAATGCAAATTAATTTCCATGTTAAGATTAAAAATACTTTTCTTCACCTGAAAATTGTCAAATTTCATTTGCATAATCTCTAAAACCTCTTAAATAAATTTCATACGTTATTTTTCAATAAAATTATCTACATCTTATTTGTTATTTTCTCTACCCTAACACTATGCATTTGGTCAATTTGACTGGACTCGTAGCCACCATAAAAAAAAGAACTAAATCTAAACTACTTGATTTCTTTAGAATGAATGCAAATTCTAACAGAAAACTAAAACTCATAACAGTATACATATGTTTATACTAAAATTATATTGTTTTATTGCCCTTTAACCCATAAATAACTAATAATCCAACCAAACAAGTTGTAAAGTAGCTCAAGTTATCAAACTGAATTACATAACAAACAAGCTGTTCGCGAGTATATCTCATGAAAAATTCTATTATTACTTTTCATTATCTTACCTAATCTAACTTTAGTTAACCTAATCAGTTTCTAAGTTTTATATTTTAGTTACTTTTATAATAATAAGTATTGAATATACAAGGAAAACAAGAAATATGATACGTGTCATTTTTTTTGCTGTTGACTGTTGATAAAAGCTAAGCCTACTTTTTTTTTTTTTTTTTTTAATACTAATGGTACTAATACACTAAATAATTTTTATTTAACTAAATAATGCACCTAAAATCATAGAATAATAACAATCACAAAGCAAAAAAATGTCCTATGACTATCATAATTTACCTGGCTTTCTAACTATGTGATAATAGCCTTTAAAAGTTTAGCTAAGTTTGTCATTGTGAATACCACGAGTGAAATTTTCAAATTGTGGGTGAAATAGACGAGACTTGGTATAAGAAACAATATAATTTAATAGTCATTTGATAGGTTAAAACTTTGGCTTTCTATTGGATATAAATAATATAGTAGAAAACATAAGAGAGAACTACTGTGAAAGAGAGGATGTGACAGATGGGTGTGGTATGTGGGTTTGATTTCTAGTTTATGGCTCTGCTAACAAACAAGATTGAAGGCTATTAAAAGTTTGATTTGCCTTTGTAATATCTATATTATAATTTATGTTAAATCCCATATTTCTTAGAGAGGTGGTAAAATAAGATAGAGAAGAAGGAAAGACCTGGAGAACAAATGTCACAACTCTCATACTAGGGAAGATTGAAGATTTTTTTAATATTTCCTTATAAAACTAAGAACTTAAAACCTACATAATATTAAGATTTGATACAATAACTACATTTTGAGGTTACATTTATTCATATACAATAATAATAATGTAGTTTAGTTATATTTTGAATGTAAATCTCTTAAAAAATTATAAAATGTGCACTCTGACCTACTCGTAGCAAGAGGGTTAATCTAATGGTTAGGAGTGGGTCCATTTGGCCCTTGCTCATATGGAGAATGATTCACAGTTCAACAATATTTATGATAACTCTGAGCTTTCTTAATGTATCTTAATAAAAATTTGTAAGATTTTGTTAAAGATTACAAGTATTCCCTATAAAACTTATTTGTTTATTGCAGTCGTTTGTGAATAGTTCGATTGCAAGGTGATTTTCATGTTAAATATAACAATACTTTTCCAACTTAGTTTTCATATTTCATTTCCATAACCCTACAACCTCCAAAATATATATATGAAAAGTTTTTTAAAATAAATGTTTATATGTTATTTTTCACTTTCTCTACCATACTACTAACTGTAGCGATTATCATCAATGTATAGTATAATGAAATATTTAAAATTAAGACATATAAAAAATGTATACACCTTTCAATTTTTTGTTGAATAATCTTAAAAGATCTTTTGTTTATAATCTTAATTGGATGTCTATACATTTTCAAATATAGTTTATTTTTAATGTTTTATTTTTCTTTCCTGTCCTTTAGCATTATTACTTGTTGTGACACATGTCAATGGTCATCCCTGGTCAATATTATGGTATTGTAGGCAGAGACACTTTAGCTTTAAGCAGAATGTTGTTGTGTTAACTTACTGCACAAACCCTTGTGAAACAAGGAGTTGGGTTATATTTTAAAAAAATTAAACCTTTCAAATATGCATCTTAAAACATAAATAATACACAATTAACTAAAATATAAAACTAAAACCTAAATACAATTTAACCGTCTATCTAACTATCATATTTCTAGGTTAAAAACAATGCAAAGTGGTAGCGAGGACAAAAGGGTAAACAATTCTAAGAGTGGTTAGATTAGTTCCCTATGGAATTCTTTGCGCCAATTTTAAAATACCTATTGGGGGATTGTTTTTCAAAATGTGCTCTTTTTATTGCTTATAAACATCTAGCTCAAATAAGTGTAATTGGCTGAGAAATTGCAACTCTGTAGAAAGTGGGCATCGCTTCTGTCGAGAGACCCAAGAAATGTAACAATATTACGAATACTGATGTTTGTTTTGTAACCCTAGAATACTGATGATGGAATTATGATGGTTCCAAAATGTCTAATAAATGATTATGTTATTATTTTCATGTTTTGTTTTATCAATAATACTTGTAACTTTCAATATAGTGTGTATATCTTCACAAAATTTGGAAGTCCTTCATTTAACATTACAAGTCTTTCACACACACAAAATCAAATTTTTTAATGAAGTATTTTTAATACCCTACCCTATCTCTATATGGGATTGACCAATTTGACCGACCTCGTAACCACGCACAGACACGCACACACAAACTCTAAATTACCTTTTTTTTCTTTTGAGAATGACTTTAAATTGTAACATGAAACTACATTCGTTTATTCTAAGTAGCTTTCAGCTTGTAACATCTATTTATAATTAAATTTTTGTTTTATTGCCCTTTGAACTGTGTACAACTACTATTCACACCATTATAAGTTATAAATCACTTTGGGAACATGCAGCTCACGTTACACTGTCAAATTACATTACCCACGAGCTACTATGCACTGCTCGCATGTGTGCCTCCTGAAACATTTTTATTATATTATTATTAGTGTTATCATATATTTTGCCTAATATAATCTTAACTAACCTAAAAAGATCCCTAATTTTACAATTTAATTGCTTTTATAATAATAAATAAAGAATAAACATGAAAAACAAGACAAAGTACTTACCCAATCTCCTTTTTTTCTTGCTGTTGAGTGTCGATGACAGTTAACCATATTATGTAATGTTTTTATACATTAAAAGTGGTACCCTTTATTTATTGAAAAAATAAGTTTTTCAGAACTAAATGTTTTTGTACTATATTTACAAATGACATAATGAAACCCTCATTACAGTCCCAGTGAAAGTCATGTTCTTGTTATGAGGAGAGTACTTTTAATTAAAATTGTGTTCTGTGATAATGAAATGGTTGTTGCACATACCATAATTATTTTTCTAACTATCTGAATTTTGAATATCCAAAGTGTGAACATTTTTTTATGGATTTTTTGTTTGTGGTGCCATTCAATAGAAAGGTCTTATACTAGATACAGTGCAATGGGTGACTGCAAAACCTTATTCTTAAAAGCCAGCAAGCACTAGCTAGAGAAGCAGGCAGATGTACAATTTTGGTGCTGGCTTTTCCCATAATAGTCTGTGGAATGGGTACAGTCTTGCTCAGATTACTGAATGTTATATAGTATTATCACGAGTAAAACTCCAGTGATCTTGTGGAACACCCCATGTCACAGTTGGCACCGATTGAGCCAGAGTTGATGGTTATGAGCACTTTCTGTTATCCCAACTCAATGCAGATTTTTGGGAGGCAACACTAGCCACCTAATGAGATACAAAAATAGAAAGAAATTAACTTCAAGGCTGGATTTCCAGGAAAGGGAGGGAGAGGGGCATTAAGAAATTAGGTAGGAAACTGTCAGATACAAAGAACATAGCATAATAGTGCAAAGACGAATCTATTCTAGAAAGGATGGAACATGTATGAAAATACCATGAGAGGGTGGAAAAAACCTAGAAATCATGATTGGATGGGTTTCGCAAAACAGATTGGGGTAAGGAAAAAGAATGGTATATACTTGAGTAATAAATTCTTAAAAAACTTGAAGAGGATTAAAATTCAGAAGGAATGGAGGTACCCTAAGGTAAAGGAAGGAGATGGAAAAAAATTGCTTCATTTTTTCCACCTCAACTTCATATTCAAAATCTTGTGAAGCGATGGAAGAAGAGTTCTGGTGGCAACATGGACTTCACCACGCATTGTACGAAGGCTGCCACAATCTCAACAGGCAAATAACTTTCTGAGTTGCTGATTATTGTGAGTGGTAGTGTACTCACTACAGCAGAATAATAATTCACAACGAAAGGTTTAAAACACAAAGTAAAGTTGTTGAAGTAAAAATAATCATGTCCTTGCATGACTGATCTGAGGAAAGGAATGAGGATTTTTGTGCGGGAATGTAGAGGGAGCATTTGCTCAAGTAGGTGTGTCACACTCTTTATTATTTACTACATGATACACCATCAAATAGTAGTGCAAGTTCATGTGCTTCAAGAAAAACTTAGGTGGGAGTTTTCACATGGCTTGCAAGTCTCTCAGGCAGATTAGCATAACTTCATGAGGAAAACAGCTTTCTGTGTACAGAGGTGAATGATCGTATATTATTTGTAACTGGTTTGTTGCTAAATATTATAATAATCTGCTACACTACTGCATCACCCCGTATATAAAAGTCAGCAGATGATGGTTGATTATTCCACTGAATTTTTCTTTTAATTTCATTAAACATGTAAAATTACAAATGCTGCTCTGATAAAATTCTTATAGTTGAATAGAAAGTCGTTACATCAAAATAAGAAGCTTCAATTTTAGCATTAATAATGCTGAAATGCAGCACCATCTCTGAACTAGTGATATTAACTCTAATGTAACAGAAACATGTTCAAAAATTCAAGTGAAATATCAAACTTTTGTGCAATCAAACTAATTCCCTTTATCTAAAGGCCACGACCACTTGTAATATAATGTAGGTGCATGCTTTCATAAGCCTGGACCATAAATTCAAGCCCACAAAAACAAACTGCTTTCATTCAAAATTTGTAACACTAGAACTTCTGAGGGTCATTGAGTTGTATAAAATGCTGGATTGTAGTGAGTGTTGTTGACACAAAGTTAAGAGTTGATGTGTTCTGTAAGCTTGAGGATGAGCTTTCTTCAGTGAGAAAGTACTGTGATGACCTAGTTGAAAACTGATTGACTGGGACTTCAACATGTTAATTATATACTACTCTGCACTCTACTATGCTTTAGTGTTTTCTTAAACCAAGATGAAAATGTATTAAGAGAGTACTTACCTCCTTAACTACATCAGCTCTTTCTATGAACCCAAAAGTTTCTTTCAAAGCACATACTACCCCTCGGTATCTTTCTGGTTGCGCCTTTTCTAATTGAACATTTCTTGCACGAAGGCTACCAGTTTTCTTGTCAGTTGCAATTTGAAAAGTGACTTTATCATTTGCTTTCAAAAGCTGGTTAGTAATTTCCAAATCATCTCTTGTATATGGGAGAAAAAAGCATTCACCTCTATTTTCATATGCTACTCGGCCCTATAGTAAATAAAAAGTTTCTGTAACACACGTAAATATTATTTAAAGACAAGACAAAACTGGTAAGATGCTAATTGCTCAAACACTATCAGGCATATTTCAAAGAACCAAAATCATAATTGTCATAAACTAAAAAATAAATATCTGATTCTTTACTGCATAACAAATAGCAAATCAAAACTTATTAAAGAACTACCTAACTGAACAAAATTTGTTTAATAACATTTTAAAAAACAAACATAACTGGTAAGGACAACCTTAAAAAAATTCCTATTTCTGAAATTTTTTTACTCTAACAGCATTGTTGGTAGATATACACACACACACACACACACACCATAAAAAAATAATCTAAAGACAATAAAACCGAGATGGACCTAAACAAGAGAATAAATCAATGATTAAAATTCAAGTATGCACTTTCTAGATTATTATTTTTTTTATAAGGTTATCCCAAACTAACTTTACAAAAGTGATCAATGTTTATGACAGGTAAACTTATTACCTATTTATGTTTGTGAAATTCTTCAAAGAATCACAAGTACTGTAACAGTATTGAGAACATTTTACAATCAAGGTATCTTTTATATCTTAAAATATTTTCACAAAACCATTTTAAATGTTATCCATTTAAGCAGTAACAGTTAACATTATGCTAAAAGTGATAAACATCCAAAATTATTTTAAGAACTTAATTACCCATCTACAAAACTATAATTTACAATGCTCTTAGTAGTGTAGTAACTGAACGAGTCATTCAAACTAAGGGATTTTATTTGTGATTATTATAGCTTCCACAATAAAAACAGCTAATTTTACAGAGAAAAAACACAATATCTTTCAAAATTATCAGAAATATTATTATAATCAACCTTAAATTAAGATACTGATTTAGTTTATTAACACTTATTATGTAATAAAAACATCATGGTATGAGAGCTTGTTTATTACATATTAACACAATACTAATTAATTTATTATTGTTACCACACGCTAACACTGTTTATGATAAAGTTATATATTTATACCTCAGTTCCATTACTAATTTCAGTTGTTACAAAACCAGAAACTCTGTATTCACTTAACACTTCATCAGAGATAGCTTCAGATGCAATTTTTCCCACTGAACTAGCAATAGGCTTTCCAGTTCTTCGATCATAAGTCATTTCAAACTCTACAGGATCTGTCATAAAAAAGATTAATGCTCTGTTTTAACTATAAGCACTTGTTACCTGTATAATTATCATTACTTTTAAACAAATATATTATTTTACTGGCTGAATATAACAATAATAAACACTTTAATTATAAGTTTACACAGTGATTATACAAATAAACAACTTATAATATGATAAATGAAACTTAAAAAACAAGAAGGATCAAAAATTACCTCCTATTTTCAAGTGTTCAATTTTGCCAGAAAACTGACTAAAGTGAAAAAATAGCCTTGCTTGTCTTTCACAACACTGGATGAATCCATATGAATGCTAAATAACAAAGATTCAAGAATTAAACAGGAAAAAAGTTAATTATTTATGACTATGCTTATAATTCACATCAATGACCTTGTCTTGGAAATTCATGAAGTTAGAAATTAAATCAATAAAAGGAACACTTTGTACGTTCAACAACTTATCTATACATGCAGACCCAGGTTATCCACACACTAAAATAATAAATTCAGTTTTAATTACAGATATGATTTACAAACAGATTAAGTAATATTAAGTTATGCCATAGCATAAAACAATTTCATTAGGATTATTCACAATAATAAATCTTTATTCTATGTATTATGCAAGAACACTGTTAGAATAAATACAATAGAAAATATATTTATACTGTTAAACAAATACTTTTGTTTTTTTATGAAAAACTATTATATCACTTACAGTAGTAAATGTAAATAAATTAAATCAATACACACACATTTTTGCAATAATCACTAAACAAGTATTCTTCTTATTTAAAAACAGATTAGAAGAAATACTAATTAGTTAACATGCCAGAAGTTTCTCCACAATGCCTGCCTCTCGAAGGCTACCCGATAATGTGCTTGTAGTGGTGTTGTTGCTGTGGTTGTTGGCAGTCTTACTGAAAGAAGGTGAATGCTGGTAGGGAAGTGTTGTACTGTCTTGTGTTAGCGGCTGGAAGTGCTGAAAAGTGACATTGGAACTACAAATTTACACATCATGTTACAAAGATTCTAAAAGCTGTTGCTAAATATCACAAAACAGTCTATATTAAATATTCTTAACAACACAGATAACTTATTCTTTCATTGTGTTCATTTGTTACTTAGGCAACAGCACAACCTAATAATTAGAATGAAACAAAGTACAGGGTGTCCAAAAGATTTGGAACCGTAGGTTACTTGCAGCTTTTCTTGATATCAGGTATACAACTGATTATGGCACTTTCAAAGCATGAGAAGATTGAGTTAATCCTGCTATGTGGCAGAGAAGGTTGGTACCAGCAAAAGGTTGTTGTTAAATCTAATGCACATCATCGAGAGACATCACTCACAGTGCTGTTGGGAAGTTGTTAGCTAAATTTAAGGAGACTGGCAGTGTGGACCATTGAAGATGACACAAATATGCTTCATAATGTTTAAAGAGAATGAAAATACAGTCTCTAAACTTGTTTTGAACTACAAGGACAGCATGTGGAACACATTCTGTAAAATTCGTTGAAGCTCCTATAGTTCCAAACATTTTGTACACCTGTATAACAAAAAATTCACACAAAAATTTTTTTTTGGCTTGCACAGTATTGAATGATGCTCTATATCGCATTTATTACTTCAAGACAGTTTAGAGGCAAAAACCTTTGGTGAAATAAATATGCTTTTGCATAATTTATAACAGGATGATATTTCAAGTTTTTAAAGGTATCTTTTGTTTTTTCAAAACATAACTCTTTCTAATGATTCTCTGTTTGGTGAATTTAGTTTTTAAGATACCTGTAGAAAATATATAATGTAAATCCATAAAATAAGGAGATGCAAGAATAAAAGAACTTGCATGTCAACTCGGCACTGAAAAGTAATGCCTACTATAAACTCTTCCATAAATACTCAATACTGAATATTTTGAAATTTATAAGTACTGTGACAAGTAAAATTTGTTCTTAGACATTTAAGAAGAAAAAAAAATACCTAAATGACAATTTGAGTAACCAAATAAATTGTTCATAGCTTCTAATGAATAACAAATGTAAGATCCAACTATCCTTAAAATCTAAATATAATAACCACTTTTTAAAAAATCATTAATCTAAGTTTGTAGATAACTGAAATGAATATCTATTTCTCTAAAGACACTGATCTATTTTTGTATTTTTCACTGTTGTACTAATCTTTTATTCATTGCTTCCATTCTACTGTCTCAAGCAGCAGCAGGGCTCAATTTTAACAGTCATCGAAGATGACTAAAAACTTCCTCGGACAACGAACTTAAGCCTGTGTTGCCTGATAGTCGACTGATGTCCTTGAACAGGCCCTTACTCAAAACAGCATCACAGTCTACTATACACTTATCCATACCAACACTACACACGTAATGCTGACTCTGATTCTCAATCAAAATCATTGGTAAATTCCCTGACTATGAACTTGAAAATTTGAACCCCCAACAAAAATACTTTTTTGTCCATTTTTTTTTGCTTATAAAAAGATTGTACTTTGTACATGAGAAATTTTGGTACAATCCCACAAAAGGGGGGGTAAAAAATGTTAGGAAAAGTTTGCTTTTGTGATTGGCTAATAATGATGTTTTAGTCACTCAACTTTCTATCCTGGAAAAGCCCTGCCTCTGTGCTGTTTTATGCACGTAAATTTTGTATGGAGTTCATTTGAGCACGAATGGTTATGTGTGGTAACACATTACAGTGTATAAAGCTCAGTTAGTAGCATTACCACACATTGTATTGCATGATGTTTGTAAGTAAATATATGGGAGGGCAGGAATTCACAACAAAAATGAATGCTGATTACATGAATATTTAATGAGATTAATTTCTGGTATAGATGTTTATGACAGGAAAACTAACATGGCTGTCTCAACTTCTTACTGAAAAACCTTCAGTAGGAAATAAAACAATCAAACTTACAAAATCAAACTCAGAATTTTCAATGTTAATTGTTACAGTTGAAAACCAATTGCCTTTTGATTACGCACACATAGGTTAGCTTTAGAGAGACACCACCATTTGAGTCTAGGAAATGCAAAAGGTCTAGCTACCATGAGAAAAGCAGAAAAATCCACAAATTAAACAGAGGATAATAATTACAACAAAATTTTATGAAAGTTTTGATCAGAATGAAACAGAATAACAAGAAATAAATGCAAGCTAGCTTTGCCTCTCTCTAGGTCAATACAAACAATACATATCAGCAGTGTGTGTGTGTGTGTGTGTGTGTGTGTACATGTGCAGTGCTCAGGCATTGTGTGTGTATTACAGTGTAGTAGTATGTGTGAGAATTCCGATGCAAGCCTATCTTACTACAGGCTGTACTTGGCAGACAGGCAGACCAAGCTGGTTAGAATGAAAACAATGAACATCATTGGTCACAATTGCTGTTCTGTTTAAAAGTTTTACAGATCACCGACTGTTTGTTTCCTTAAGATACTATGTAACATTAGCATGGTTTGGGCTTTTTTCCAATGTAACAAAACTTCCCGGGAAATAAGGCATCAAAAAGTAGTTGAATACAGATACAAAATTGCCAACACAAATTGTACTTTTTGAAAATAAATAAACAAGATACAAAAACATCAAAATTCTTGTAATTGGGTCTTTTTAGGGTCTTTAGATATCAATATTGTCATAATTGGATCTTTTTGGAGGGTCCATGTAGTTTTTTTTTGGATAACCAATACAACCTTCTAGACAACCTCTGATACAGGTCAGGTTGTCCAAAAAACAACCTGGACATTTTCTTAAAATCGAACCATAAGCATGTGTACAAGCACATAGGTCGAAAAAACCAAGCTAAACCATAATTTTTAGAAGTAGAAGGATAATTAAAGAAAACATCTGTTCAGGTTCATGAGTGATCAAAGTTTTACAACAAAAAGAACAGCTGAAATACAGTGTAAGGTCACTGGCATGAATTTAAATAAGTAACAAATTAAAAACTAGTAAAAAAATTAGTTCTTACTGACAAATTCAACTTGAGTAAGTTTCTAATTGTTTAAAAGACAGTTAAGTGTAACCACTGAGAATTATATGTAGATTACAGCTCCAAGTAGTACAGCAAGATATAAACCTGAACGTATCTGAATAAAGAAGGAAAAGCAATGCAAATAATTATAAAAGAGTAATAAAATGATAATAAATAACAGTAAGAAAAGGCAGCCTAATAAACCTGATGACTTAAAAGGAATTTTATAACAAAAGTCAGGTGCCTTGTACATACAACTTAGAAGTAGAGGAAAAAACAGGGATCAATATATTACATTCCCAAATTCCTGCCTGAGGAATTTCATCTTTTTAGTTGGCTTTCCTAATTGGGCATGCATGGTCCATCCATTGTCCTTTAGTTATGACCAATGAAAGTTAACATATTGTATGGATTAAATAAAAAACAATTCATGAGGAAATGTAATCTTCCTCATAGCTTTCCCTCAAGTGAATATAATTTTATTCCATTATTTCTATCCCTGAAAAAAATATCAACAATGAAACATTTTTTTCTTAAACAAGCACAAACAGCATATGAGTGCTAAAAGGTGAGAGCTTCTGGAAAAACACATTTTCCCAACAGTAGCCATGAAAATTTAGAGGAGTTAAGATGGGGAAAACAAAACAGCAGTTTACAGTAGGTATAGGAGAGTTCCCAAAGGAGGTAGAATGCAGTTCTCACAGAAAATCTAAGGAGAAAAGAAAATTAATATTGAGTGTTAGTATGATGATACAAGTAAACTTGGAAAGTATTATCTCCAGTCAAGGAAAGATCATGATAGAATATGCATACAGAAAACAAAAGATACACATAAAGGAACTGAGTGAGTAACTTGGACTCGTACTATCAAAACATTTGGCACAGAAAACCAAAGAAGCAGAAACTAGTGTTTGATAGGTGTGAAACAGCAATACTTTTTTGTAGAAAGAACATGATATGGACACATAATTGAACTACTACATGGTTCATTGTACTAAACATTCTTGTAAAACTATAACTATAATAAAAGCACTTCAGCTAAGAAGAAAGAATGAGTACTTTCCTGAAGAAACAATAGCTCTCAGTCTGATTATAATCATAATAAGATGGTTTAAAAGAAAACAGCTAAAGGCAAACCTAACAAACAGCTCCCAGCTCTAAGAGATTCCTCTGGGGAATGCACACATTAAACCATCAACTACAGATGATATACATGCAATAAAATTTCTTAAAAATTAGAAAATTTAAAAATAAAGGAGCACTTAAGAAATAAATCATAATTAAACTAGTAAAGAAAGAACACATTTTTAGGGGAAGAGTAACCCTCTGATTTTAAAAAGTTGTGCAACAATTCCACTCTTACGTTACAGTTAACATTAACTTCAGGTATAAAAATAGGTATCAAGGAAGTAAAGTCCTCTACAGAAATAAAATTTTTCCCACAGTGAGAAAAGGTAAGGGGAAAACATATCACATATCTTCATTCAACAGACAAATATATGGCCACATTTGAATATGACAAAGGTCTTAATCAAAACACCAATGTGGGTCAAAAACTTAGCAAAATGAAGTTTAGATTTCATCTTTACAAGTTAATCAGAGTAACTCATGTACTAGGTGATGATAATCAATTTCTTCTAAGAGTACATACACATTTTGGAAAGTGATATATATTGAAATATACAACCATTTACAAAGAATGGGTCCATGCCACTCAAATCTTGACCACTCAGATGTAAAAACATTGGGTGAAAAAATGCATATAATTGTTGCAATCTGTATCATAATGAAACAAGAAAACAGCCCTTCACAAGACTCGTAACTCAGACAAATGTACTAAGCCTAAATCACTATCAAATGAAGTATCTAAATTTAAGTCCTAAGCAGAAAATCCATGCTTAACTATTATTCACATCTTAACAATGTCCACTGCCTAGAGCAAGTTAAATCTGCTTCTAAGAAAACAGTTCATAGGTGCTCAACATGCAAAATTAGTCAGTCAGGAAAATACAGTATTAACTTTTGCTGTGGCTGTTTCTTTTGAAGTAAAGCAAAACAGAACATGACATAATATAACTGATGGACAACAGGTGACCATTTGGTCCTTTGAGGCTGTATATTTGCACACCAACCCTTGGGAAAAGCAAAATTCAAATCCAATTTTCAGGAAATCATCAATACCCTTTTCTTACTCTTGTAAAATGCTGGCCTCCACCACTGCCAATGGTACTTAATTCCATAAGTCTACCAACCCGCTAGAAAAATAAAACTTTTTTGAACTGGAGCTTAACTTGTCTTTTCCAAATCTTAAACTTACGTCCTCTTGTACTATTATCTTAAAAATATAGTGCAAAGAAATCAGAAGCCTTTATCTTATCAACACCCTGGATAATCTTGTAAACTATAATAATAATAATACCACCTCTTGCCCTTCTTTTCTCAAAAGAAAACAGGTTACAAGATATTAACCTATACCTATAAGATAAACCATGCCTGAAATAATCCTAATATCCCTCCTCTGAACCCTTTCCAGTAACTCAAAATCTTTTCTTAAGTGAAGTGACTAAAACTGTACATAGCATTTAAGTGATGCCTAACTGGTGATTTGTATAGAGATATCTCTTTTTGACCTGTAATTCATGTCTATAAATATATCCTAAAGTATACAACATACAGGAGTCAAGAAATATGAATGGGCTGATCAATGAAATTAAGAACTGTTTGCTTCTCTAATGGGTCTCAGACAGCAGAACTGTTAGTTGAAGATGAACAGAGGCAAATCCCATAAATGGAAACATATGAACATGCTTAAACCTTGAAATATCATGACACCAAGTGAAAGATTTAGTTAAGATACATGTAACATACTGCTTTTAATAAATATTAGCATGAACAAACAATATTTGAACTTTTATCTTAAAGCAATAAGAAAGACGTCTTCTTTAATTTTTTCTCAAACAACCAAAATTCTTACCTTCCACTGAGGACTTGACATTGTTGTTTGATTCTCAACAGTTAACTAATAATTATTCAATACTCCAAAATTGGTGGTAAAATGTCAAGGAATTTGTCACTTTTTATGCAACTCTTTTGTTCCTAAATACCTTAAGTATATTCTTCCAGGTCTAAATGCCAAGAAATAATGTTTATGTTTTTATAAAGACTTTTAAGATTTTTCTAGATTGAAGAAGTATATGCCAATAGAAGATGCCTCAGATTGTCGACAGTGTGTGCTTGAAGTGTCAGAGCTTGGGTCCTTATGGGGTACTTTCTAGTTGCTAAATGTGCTGAAAAAAATAAAATAAACAATGGTAGGTTAATATCATTTCAACTTACTGTTATAAATTAATATTTTTGCTGATAACAATTGGTCAAAGTGAAAAACTAACAACGGTCATAATTTACTATTAACTGTGCCCCAAAATTAATACCTGCATGTTACATACATGTAGAAGTTTTAAGAAAAAACATTTAGGGTCAGAGAACTGTTAACAACTTTCCAGTATAGTGGCCACCATGATGGCCAACCTTAAAATCTTGAAGGACAACTTTGCTGTTTAAAAAGTGAACAGTCAATGGTGGAATGTATGCATCATTGTAGATGTGCGTGAACTTTATCGTAACCAAGATTTCACCAATGCTAAATCTATGAAGAACAAGTAGGCTTCAGCTTGTTTCCTTAAAGTATAGAGGAACTACAAGTGACTAAATTAAGGTGTTTATAATTGTTATAAACTTTAATGATCTGTTACAAGAATTATTTCACTTTTAGGATATAAAGCTAAGAAATGGGAACTTAATTCTCTTGTGAGTAATTACAAGATTTCAAAACGAATTCCCAGACTCGTTTTCGAGGAATGTTCATTTTACCATAAAAATATACATTTATGTAATAGTTTGCTTAATGATATTTGTGTGCTGTGAATTAAAACTTTAGATTTCTGTTTAACAGGTACACAGGTAAGAAAGGCCAGATGGAATGATCCATCCCATCCATTATAGAAAACTTTAAAATAAAAACACTCAAAAGGCAGCCCTTATCATTCAAATATTTATCAAACCTTCCCTTAAACTTGCTTGAATTAACTGCATCTACCACACCTGAAGGCAACCCATTCCAAAGGCCAACCAATCTGTTAGAAAATAAAGCTGTCATTGCTGAAGATGACTCCCATTCTGCCAAAATTCATACTTGTCCCCTTGTCTTACCATTATCACCATTATGTATCAACACGATAAATTCCCCTTAACAATCTTAAACATCTACATCAGATCCCCTATATATATATATATATTCTTTTTTTCAAGAGAAAATTTC
>NW_013666705.1:103945-129478 GCF_000517525.1 Limulus polyphemus
GGGTTGCCTTCGGATGTTGCAGAGGCAGTAAATTTACGCAAGTTTAAGAAAAAGCTTGATAAAATATATGAATGATAAGGGTTGGCTTTCAGATTTTTCTAAAATTATTTTAATTTAGTTTAGAAGATGGAACAGCCAAGATGAACCAATTGGTCTCATGTTGTCCCAAAATGTTATGTCATGTTAATATACAACTTAAAATCCTCTTTTATCTGTCACTAGCAACAAAACATTGCTTGGATGTCTTAAGAGGCATCAACAAAAACACCTAGATTCTTTTCTTCCACAACACTATTAAGGTTCTTCTACTCAAAATTCAAACTGTAATATCCCACACTCAGTACCTTGCATTTATTATAATTAAAAGCCATCTATCATTTATTTGCCCAACACACCACATAATCCAAATCTTTTTTGTAGATCATTTTCCTCATTCTCCTCACAGCCAGCAATATGCAAAACTTTAATATCATCAGCAAATTTAAATAATTTATTGACCATTCCTTCATCTATATCACTGGTGTTAATCAAAAAGAAGTCCTAACACTGAGCCTTGAAGTACCCATTTATAACATTAATCCAGTTTGACTGAACTCAATTTATAACTCCCTGCTTTCTTCCATACAATCAGTTTTGTATCCAATGAGCCAACCTATCCATCACACTTATAAAAAAAATAACTTATGACATTAATCCAATATGACTGAACTCCAATTATAACAATCCCCATTTTCTTCCATCCAACTAGTTTTCTATCCATTGAACCAACCTGTCCCTCACACCCACGAAAATAACTTTTAACAAGTCTTTTATACGGCACATTATCTAATACTTTCTGAAAAACAGATACAATAAATCCAGACCAGCACCCTCATC
The DNA here is from genome assembly GCF_000517525.1 of Limulus polyphemus. Taxonomy (NCBI): domain Eukaryota; kingdom Metazoa; phylum Arthropoda; class Merostomata; order Xiphosura; family Limulidae; genus Limulus; species Limulus polyphemus. The sequence continues at coordinate 104,822 of NW_013666705.1, forward strand.
TACATGAACAATAAGTTCTTTAAAAAAAATGTTGAAAGATTAGTAATACATGATTTTTCTCTAGTGAATCCATGATGTCTATCCAACAAAATTTTGAACTTTATTAAATAACTTTGCAAGGCATCTTTTATCAGACTTTCAAAAGCTTTTCCATCATTGTTGTAAGACTAATGGGCTAATAAATACTGGGAGAATTGTTATCACCTTCCTTGAAAAGAAAACTAACATTAGTCAACTTTGAATCTTCTGACACCTGTCTCATATTCGAGGACTTTGAAAAAACAGTAGAAAGTTGGTAACATGTCCAATCCTTAACATTATTCATTTGGTATATATTATTTGGCCCAGGAGATTTATCATTCTTTAAACTTCCCAATATTATTTTTGACAAGCAAAGAATGCAGTCATCTTGTTTCTATCTACTAACTGTGCAGCAGGAGGAATATTGTTTAAATATTCATTAGTAAAAATTGAACAAAAAGAAGAATTTAATAACCCAGCCATCCCATAATAATCAAATATTAGCCTTCCTGTACCATCCCTCAAAGGCCCTACTCCCATCCTAGTCTTTTGCTTACCCTTACTATTTAAATCCTTCCTAATAATCTTTTACACTTTCAACCAACTTTTTTTATATACATAATTTTGGTTTTTAGTATGAAACTTTTTTCAAATAGTTTTAAATTTCCTGTCGGACCAACTCTCTGGATCTTCCATAATCCTCCAAATTTCCATCATTGCAGTCAGTTTAAACCAAGGTATCCCAAACCTTTTTGAGTTATCGACCCCTTGACAAACTTATAAAGTTGTCATCGACCCCCAAATTAATATTTTTTAAGAATCATAAAATAAAGCAAGTAATTAAATTAAAATTTATTTTTAAAATATGTATTTTTCATTACTTGTGAATTTATACACTGTGGAAGATTCGAGAAAAGGAATGAACATCATATGCTCACTGTTGCTACTAGGCATAGGGTAAGGTTGGCCTATGTAATCAACTGCTACAAGGCATAGAGCAGTTGGTTGCATAGGGCAACTTTACCCTAAGGGCCATTTTTGACACATGGTCTTTATTCATCCGCTGTACAGTCTCATTAACTTCAGGGGGTTAATATTGACTATTTCGGGAAACCCTAGTTTAAACTTAAATTCATAATGTTTTTCTTTAATATTATCCTTTATACCCTTTGTAAGCCAACCTGATTTTTCAGTTGCAGCCACCCTTTTTTTTCTATAAGGAATATCCCTATCTTGGATATTTAAGAATTTATTTAAAACATCTTTTCAGGTTTAATCAGTATCTCCAATTCATAACAGACAAATCTTGTCTCATCCCCTCAATTTATTTTTGAAATTTGAAACCAAAATATCATTATTCCTTATCTCTATATGCAGCAAAACACCAAACCTAATTGAGCAATTATTACCTGCACCCAGATGTTCCCCAATTTCCACTCTATCAAACATTTCTACATTAGAAATTAACAATAATTCTAAAATAGCATTGTTCCTAGTAGGTTCTGAACAGTTTCTAAAACCTGTCTCCCTCATGATTTCACTCTAACATTTCCTGATCTGTGTGTTTGAAATCTCCCATAATTATAACCTCACAAACAGCTGAATTTATCTCACTGTAGAGGCTCTCATTAATTTCATCTGGTAGTCGATACAAATTCCAACTGAAAGCCTTCTCCCCTCATAACCACTAACCCAAACAGATTCAACCTCAATACCACTGATTTTGATGTCCTCAACTTGAACAGTAACTCATTTCATAAATAAAGCCACTCCTCCTCCTCTTTTCAGTACTCTACCCTTATTAATAACCTATATCCCCACATTTCAAAGAAATTTCTGTAATCAAAACTGTATAAATCTAACTAGGTTTCAGCTATTATCATTACAACAAAATCTTCTGTTTCAACCAGTGCTATAAGGTCACCCATTTTATTAATTATACTCCTTGCACTACAATAATAACACTTTAGCCTACCATTAAAACTACTTTTGAACTACATTCATGTATATATATATATATATATATATATATATATTGTGTAATATAGTGGCCGCCCAAGCGTTCGTCTGCCTCCTGTTTGAAAAGCTGGGCATGCAGGCAAAGCTCAACATTCACTTTTGAAATGACAGGAGAACAGGGATGAATAATACTGATGCCAAATTTTATTTCACAAGCTGGATACTATATACTAAATTGTTAGGAATTAATCACACTACCATTCACATTTCAAAACATGATGTAACTTAAAGAATAAAAACGTATATTTACTGTATGGTATTGTTGAGCGGCTCTTAGCATGACTGAAATGCTCAACAATTACTTTTTGCGGTGGGCAGTATAAGTGTGCAACACATTAACCTTTTTACAGTCCATGAAATAATTCAAATTGGTAGATTAACATAAACTTTTCCCGTCACTGAGGATGATACTTTCGCTTGTTCTAAACTATACTTTTCTCTATGTCTTATTTTTTCTTCTTATTCTGGCCCTCACCACTGTCTAATACTAGTTCACAGCTGCCTTTACAGTTGAATTAATAATCCTATCCTATTTAAATGTAAACTATCCATTCCAAAAATCACCCTTTTCCTATTGAACTAATTCCACAAATCTAAACAACCAACCTGCTCATCACTGCATATTAACCTAAGACTAGCATTCAGCTCTAGTGATAACCTACTTATAATTTCATCCCACAAATAATTCTTGGCAGTATCCCTGACAGAATTAAGTTATTATGGCCCTTTTATTTGAATGCCTTGTACCTAACAATTAGCTCCTCTGACATACCCTTCCCTACATCATTAGCACTTATATGCAAAAAAAAGACTGCATCACATCTAGCACCCTTTACTATATTACATTATCCGTTAGTTATATCCTTAACCTCTGCCCCCTGGATAGCATAAACTAATTTTTTTCTTCCAATTTTTACCACAGACTATTCTATCCATGTGTTGTACTAACGAATCAGCTGTAACAATAACCTCAGTTATTTTTATTTCCATCCTTATCTGTTCCTTTTTCAACCTTCCCTCCCCTAGTTCCTCATGTGTAAATAAAAAGCTGAAATCTGTTGTTCAATTAAATCCACTACTACAAGCTCTATTAGTACCATTTCTAAAAACAAGAAAATAATTATTAGCCACTATATCCTTTATATGCAAATTCTAAAGTTCCTCTTTAAATCCTGCTGCTATTTCCCACAGTTTACCCTTCTCTTTATCCATTGCCTCTACCCTATCTAAGCCTCAAGTTACTCCTCCTACTTGCAAACTCTATATACAAATTGTACATTTTTACTATTCCTTTAAATGTAAATACCAGTCCTGAAATCCCAAATAAAACCCACTCCTTGCACCCATCACATGTTAAAAATTATGAATGCTTAACACTTGCACTACTCATATCCACTGTAGCCTGGAATAAATAATCAATGCTAAGTACAAGTATTTGAAGTAGCCTACTGAAAACCATGTCTGGCCTAACTTAGATTTAAATATACTGCTATTTCATCACTATATTATCGTCTCATTAAGGTGATTAAGTTTATCTTGAAAATAAAAAGTGACAAATAACTAGTTTTATATTATAATTATGTAATAATACAATATATTTAGCCTGTTTTATCAGCTAAAATTCTAACTAAAGTCACATTAAACTTGCTAAGCCAAACTGTACATAAAAGTATTAGATTGTAGGTAAATGAAACACCAAAATCCCCTTTAAAGCACTAATTATTCCATTAATTACCAATGTTAGTACTGCAGCTATGATGAACCCCATACTTCTAGTTATGCACAACTACATGCTAATTTAAACAATTTACAAATGTATTAAATATTTAGCAGCTATCAAATAATAACAAAAATAGCAACTTAAACTTATAAGTTAAATTATCCTACTTACTTAGCTAACACTAGTGAAAACTCTTTGTTTCAATCTAATATTTAATAGCTATATTAACCTATATCCTAAAATTAGTGGTAGAAGAAACCTAAAAACTAAAAAATTGCCTAACAATCTAGTATTAAGCCTAATGTCATAACTTATGATTAGCTATACCTGTAGTAATAAAACTAATTATCCAATACCAGCTAAACTAACTAAAATATACCAAAACAACAACCCTATACTTTAACCTCATATAATTTGTTTTTATGATGGTCAGATTACTCATTAAAGCCAAATTAAATGTGTAGAATGTTAGCATCTCTTGCCTTTAAGCTAAAATCAGCTCTTAACCAGATGAACAAACCATCACATCTTCAACAGAGAAAAGTTGTAAAGAAAAACAAATGGAGCATGAACTTGGATTGGTCAGTTAACGAATATTTTCATTTGATTTGGATTACACAATGGACTGCTTGAAATCATAAACCGATAAAAGAACAATGCTTAATAAACAAAAAGTGAGCAAGCATTACTCTTTACTTAGCTTGGTGAATCCTCATGTACTTAACTTATTAAGAACCCCTGCAAGTATATAAGGACACTGGCTGCCTAGTACTAGTAGTAGTGTTGTAGCCTTCATGTTCTTGTCTTACCATGCAATGCAAGTTTATAGAAAGTGATTTTGCAAACAATTAATGGTGTTTATCTTGTCTCCTATTCTCCAGAATCTGAAGCTTATTTATTTAATGATTACTGGCTTCAAAAAGATACAAGAATTAAAATGGAGCAGCTCTTGACATTTTTCATTATTCCTCAAATGAAGAACACTTTGCTCAATCTTGCACCTGCCCCAACAAGATGCAAAAACATGTTATTTCTTTAGCATTAATATATCTCTAGGTCATATTTTGTCACATTTCCATGAAACATTGGCATTAAGCATTCTGACTCTCATCTACAAAATGGAAATGGAAAATACTTTAGAAACCATACTGTTTTGAGCAGAAAGAATAATAAAATATTAATATTCATTGTATGCACTCCAGTTATTTCAAATAAAAAACAAAAATGATGAAATTTATATTAAGTTTCTAGATCTCAAAGTTAACTGTTTCATAGGGGAAAGTATACAGTTACAAAAATCACAGCAATTCACTTTATCTTTTGGGTTTCTGATACTGATAAAGGGATAAGGCATGTTTGTTAGTTAAATTTTTTAGACCATTAGATGTATGCGTCGACCAATTAGTACTAGTAATTTTACTACGTCTTTAGTACTAGTACTCAGTAGTAGAAATATTACTAAAAATAAAATTGGAAAGGCATGGTTTTGGTAAAAAATTTTATGATACTATTACAAGGGTGCCTTTACTATAGTTATCATTAATTTCAATTTTATACGATAATTTAAACAGTAGCTTGGCTAAAACGGCTTGAGACTTAGAGTTAGACAATAAAAATCTAACATAAACAATAATACTGATAGTCATACATTAAATACTTAAAATAGTGGCATTACTTATTATTTAGTACTAGTAATAGTACTATAGTTCTACATTGTTAGTAGAAATTACCCCAAATCTCACGTACCTATTACATGTACAAATAAAACGAAAGTTTATAGACAATTAAATTTAAAAATACACACACAACAAGTATAACTGCCGTACTAATAATACAAATTTATTCACCTCGACACAGCACAACACCGTGGACAAGCCGCCATTTTGGTTGCTGTGTTAAATTTTTAAAAATAAAAATGTGAGTCTTGAAAAAAAAAAACAAAGGGAGAGAGACAAAAATGTTTTGTTCCTGAAAATTTATCACAGCAATATTAAACACTCTAGGCTTGTGTTTATAATTTACTTGATCTGATTTTGAGAGAAAATTCTTCATCTCTTCTTTATTCATTTTTAAAGGCTTCAGTTTCAGAGTATATAAATTAATTTATTTTACTATATAAGTACTTAACCTATAAAACTTTTATGTCTTCGAATATTACGTGTATATATCTAAAATGAATAATAACAAAATACTTTTAAAAAAATCTCAATTTTATTTTAAAGCCCAACAACTTTGAAGGAAATACAATGAGAACAATTGTAACGCATGCAAATTGTCTATTTATTTATTCACGGATAAACCTAATTTTTTGCGTAGTAGGTCTATAGACTTACATATGTGCCACTGGGGGAGAGGAGGGGAGGTGGTAAGCTCTGAATGGAAATTTATATGTAAATTACCCCAGTCCCTTTCCCAGGTATTTCGGTGGTAAGCATGAGAGCATATAACACTAAAAATCGTGTTTCAATACCTGCAATTGGCAGAGCACAGGTAGCCCCCTTTTTTATACTGACATTTCTTTTCTATAATTTATTCATAACGTATGTTTGACTAATTAGCGTCATATAAAACAATTTTCGGTCACTAATTAATGTTAGAAAAGTTTAGTAATCACTCACTAAAATGACCTAACCGTAATTATCCAAGCGATAACACACAATAACTTTTAGGTATCACAATAACGTTTGTGCATTAGTCACTTCTCAAATCAAACTACTTTTATTCCACCTAGCAAGCCTACTGAAGTTATCGAACAGTTTACTAAACAACCTTTTCATTTTTCACCACTTGAACATTTTTCTGTGTAATTGTAATTGAGACAAAATGAGCGCATGAAACCGCAATGTAACATCTCAAGACATTTAACATAATGCCTCATATTAATTAACAGTACTTTTCTTAGGCTTGCTCTCCTCCCCTAACCAAAGTAGAGAACATAAGGCACAAAAAATTGACCTCAATTTAGACGAATTGCTGAAAGGGACTGAGGCTTCCTCAAGAACCAGCAGTGAAGACTTGAGAATGTAGTGTTACGTCTCTGTTCATTTGTTAATTTCCGGTATAAATTCTTTCCGAGGAACTTCAGCAATACAAGTCCTTTCCTAAATAAAACTAGTTTATTCTTTATCACTACAACTTTGTAAAACACAGAATTTCCACAGTCACTTTAACGTAACTACTTTTATAAGCACACGCTATAATTCACAGCGATTCACACACTTTACCTACGGTGCCTACTGTTCGCTTGACTCAATTATCTATCTCTATATCTATCTATCTATGCAGTTCCATTATTTTTTGCTGGCTTTATTGACCGGGCTTATATACTAAAAAAGAGGGCGCCTGGAACAAACTAGAGTTGCCAGGAAAATTCATGATCCTTCGAGAAACTCCAGCGCGCATGCTCCCAGCCTTGCACGACTTCCGCTGTCGTAAAGTAGCAAACACTTCCAAGCACCTAACTCAGAAGTAGAGATTGCAATGATTTTGTTAAAAGTGATACCACAATAAAATTGGACCTCCCGATCCAATCTTGAAATTGCTCGAAAACCACCAAGATAGAACAGAAGGCCTTCTAAGCAAAATAATAAAGGTAGTACAGCTTTTACGTAGATTAATGACTACATATTGTCATCTCAAGTGGGAGATGTTAATGCTTCATGAAGGATCTAAAATAAGTTAATATCACCATTGTATGTGGCTCAGTTTACTGCATACGTTGATGATTTCCAACAACTGTACTTGAATACATGTTGAGAAATGGCCTCAGATGAGCAAGATAGCATCCTTTTATCATTTTTGTAAAACACTACCAATTGATAAATTACCGAGTAAGCAAGACATGACAACATCAGTTGTTTCCTAAAAAATTAAAAATATACAGAGTCTAGTCAAGAGCAGTCATTAATTTTGACACAGTCTAGATGGAAAGTTGCAGCAGCAGATGCAAGAAGATAGGTTATCACTTGCACTTCAAAGATTCTGGCATCCACCAGTAGCAGGTAGCATTTTGTATTAGATAAAATAGCAGTTAGGATGCTACCGATTTTGTTGTATCAGGAATTACACTACCAAGCATAACTGTGTTCACTGTCATCAGTTAAAAATTTCAAGATCAATTACCCAAGTTTTACGTTTAAAAAATAACTAATGTCGAATTATAACAATGATGCATCCAATTTTGGCAAACTACTACCTGATTGGGCAAAAACACATTCCCTCCAGACCTAACATAACAAGATATTAGTTGATATCTGCATGACCAAAAATGCCATCGAATAATATCATTTAGTATTTGATCAAATAAGCACTTGGCCAAATAAAATTTCCTGCACGGGAAAACAGAACACCAAGGAAGTTAACCTTTTGGCACAAGCTGAAAAGTACTATGAACCAGAGAAGAGAAAACACAACAGCAGTATTATGAGTCAGTTTTCAACATAATCGGTGAATTTACCTGAGAAGAAAGGCTATAATCTTATGTTTTTTGAAATTATGAAGCAAAATTTAAATCATTCAGTGTCTGCATCACAATTGGCTAGATCATGATAACACAAAGAATATAAAAAATGTCTTAATAAATTTGTCAACATATGTTAATGTATTAAAAAGTGAAATTTGAGATAGCCAACACCAAGAAGAAAATCACATACACACAGTCTTGGGGCCGGATTAAGGAGGGGGGAGTGAATGGGTGCAATTGTCCCAGCTCCTCCTGGATGAATAGAAACCCCCGACTAAGAGAAAAATAAAAATAAATTAATCAAAAATTGGATGTCTCAATGCAAAACATACCTCTGTAAGTGTAAGTGATTTTAGTCATTTCATATAAACCTATTATTTTGTAATTTTTTCATTACCAAGTTTTTATAACTTCTTCTTTCATAAATATTTGCTTGGCCATTTAATAAAAAACTTTGGCAAATTTGGAGAAAGAAGAGCTTGCTGGCATTTTCCTAAAAGTGTCTGTTGCCATTCTAAACTAGAGATTTTTTTCATTTTTAATATTAAATATATTCATTATAAGAGGGTGAAATATTTGATACCTGCATACCACAACTTCGTTTTTATTTACCTTAGGCTTATTTTTCAAGTCGCTTTTTATTTAGACGGTTTAATGGCGATATGAATTTACCACACCATCTTGTTAAATTATATTACAATTACATTTTCTTGTAAGAAAGGACAAAATGTTACAGAACAACACAAAAGAAACAAAATGACTATATGATGTATTACTATATTGACACCAAATTTACAGGTGTGACTTAAGAACATTTAACTAAACACTGAATTCATAACAGAATAGTACATAAGACAAAATAAACTACTCAGATACAAAAATAATTGAAACATATAATGAAACCTCTACATACAATACAATACAATGTGTCAGTTTATGGTTTTAAAGTTGTTGGTTCACGTTAAATCTAAGACCTGTCACACACCAGATGGGTGATCTAACAACTGAGCTAAAAAGTTAATCCACTAGCAGTTGCCAGTATGACACTTTTTAACAGTTCAAACTACCATTCAATGGTGGTAAGAAATAGTGTAACGTAAGTGAAATTATCACCGATTGCATTGTAATAATAGAGCAGAGAAGAATAATTCGTCTTGTCAACTGTGTTCTAAAGTAACTGAACCAACTTATGTGGACTTTGACGAAAAGAGAAGATTATTTAAAGCTCTGGATACAATTGTGGTAATTAATTGTGTTAACAAACATTTGTATATACTTTTGACTTGTTTTAATAAATTATTTGAAAACAAGTTGACTGTGTGCTCTTTTGTTTATTTTTGAAATTCATCATCAACAACTTACAGACACCTACTGTAAAGAATTCGGCACATCCATACATAAAAACCTGACAGTGGTGAGCCAGCCAGGATCTACAGTGACAAACAGTGGTAAAAGTAAATGTAAACAACAGCGGCAAATAGGCTTATATATGCACAACTATCAGTGGTGAAAATATTGTAGAGGTCACAACCTCACTATATAACCATGTCGATTGACTTTGATAAGCAGATAGAGAGAGGCGAGCAACATGAACTCAAAGATGGTGATCTACGAAAGTTTGTTAAACAACAAGAAGAGCTGAAAAAGAGAAAGACTGAAAGAAGAGTGTGAGCATGAAATATTAGCCCAAAATAACAAAAAGAAAAGAATAAAGAGGAGAGACAGGAAATAAAGAGAAAAATAACACATATTGAGTTTGCCAATCTCACCCAACAGAAAGATGGAGGACACAAGAATGATAAAGGTGACTGGGCAGTCTGTCTCAATCCCCCTTCTCACAGGAAAATACCTACAAGTGCATGTGGGAATGACATCAAAAGGTGCCATGGACTATTATAAGTAAAAAGTGGCCTTGCTGAAACGCCATGAACCTACTGAAGAAGGTTTTCACCGGAAGTTCAGAGAAGTCAAATCTGACACTTGAGAAACTGTATTTCAGTTTGTGGCATGTCTACAGTGATACTTCACAAGGTGGACTGACATGACCAAGTGTGAAGATGGTTTTGAAAGACTGGCAGATCTAATAATACACGAAGAGTTCATGATCATGTGTTCCAAAAGACGTGAACGAGACGATTAAGCTGGCATAACAATATATGGAAGCCCATGGAGGGAGTATAAACAACAAATCCAAGAATAAACAGTCAATATTGAAACCAAAGGTGGTTGACCAGAAGCAAGATGCCACTAAAAGTTACAAGAATCCAATGGACAAAAGGGAGAAGAGATATTATGCTTGCTATAAAATAAGGCAAATTGTGAGTAAATGTAAAACTGTCACCAACAAGCGTCTAGAGCTACCGACAAAGATGGTGATGGCAAAAAACAAGAAAAGAATAAGTGTCACCATAGATGGTGCTGCCAGAAGAAACAGAATGACGACAATTTGTAAGTTTCACCACAAAAAGAAAGTGCTATAACCATAATTAACCAGTGCATAATTGCTGGTCAGCTCAAGTTAGCAAATGGGTCAACAGTGTCAGTGGTGATCAGATCTTGAGACAAATATTAAGAAGTGTCAAGAAACTACAACATGACAGTAGGTGAAGGTTATGTCAAGGACATTAAAGTTAAAGTTCTATGAGACACTGGGTGGAACAGTGAGAACAAGTCTGGTATCTGAATACCAGATGATGGACAAGGTACCTGATTGATGGGACAGTGAGGAAGTTTTCCATAGCAATAATAAAGGTGGATACTCCATACAATGTGGTAGACCTTGAGGCTATGTGTATGTATCTACGGCTTGGTGATTGGCAATATATCAGGCAGTAGAAATTTGCAGGAACAAGATAGAAAGGAGACTGATGAGGCATCTGCAGTCATCACAAGAGCTCAAGAAATGAAGATCAAGAAAGATATTAAGCCCTTGCAAATCTTGAAATGTGACATTCCAAATGTAGGTTTACAGGAACTGAAGGAAGAACGGAATAAAGATCCTTCGCTGCAGAAATTTTGGGACAGTGCCCGGGAGAAAGTCAAGCAAAAGACAAAGAGGAAAGAGACCTACAGCATAGAGGACCAAAAGAGAGTGCTGTATCAGATCTGTCCAGGCAATACTACTGGGAAAGTTAAACAGATCATAGTATCAACAGAATACCGGAAGCAAGTGATGAAGTTGGCTCACCAAATGATCGTGGAAGGACACCTAGGAGAGGACAGTGGGTAGAATAATTAGCAACTTCCATTGGCTGGGGTTCGTGACCGGATTTTGCAAGTCATGTGAGATCTGGCAAAGGACGGTAATTATATGGAAGGTAGCCAAAGTGTCACTGGATGAACAAGGGCAACTGATATATGCTGACAGTAGTGGACTATGCAATATCTTACCCAGAAGCCAAGAGCTACCTAGTGCTAATGTATCAATTCTCAGGTAAACTGAGTCCCTCTGTCACTGAAGACTTCTTTTGGAAAGCCTACTCTGCAGAAGACTTCATGGAGAGCTTCTGCTACTCTATCTTTGAAGTGTTATTACCTCCTCATACAACCCCAGATGTAATGGTCTTTGTGAGAGAGGCAACTGTGTTAAATTTAGTTATTTTTAGAAGTGATAGTTTATCGCAGATTTGTGTAGTTCAATTGTTGTGAATTGGCACTTGTTGTGTTATTGTGCCATTTTATCAGAACTTTCTAGGTTTTCTCGTTATTTTGATTGAGTATTATTGCATCATAATATCTCATAGTATGTAGAACGTTCTAGGCCTCAGTCAGGTTATAAATATGCCTACAAAATATAATTCAAGTTAGGTAGATAGATAGACTGTGTGATTGGGAGCTTAGCCATAAGAATGTATAATGGCAATTTTTAAAGCGAATTATCACAGACTGTATTGTAATATCATAGTTAAGAAGAAATAATTAGTCTTTAATTGTGCTCTGAAGTACCTGAACCAAACTGTGTAGACTTTGACGAAAACAGAAGATTATTTAAAGCTGTGGTAATTAACTGTGTCATGAACATTTATAGAAACGTTTGACTTGTTTTAATAAATTATTTTAAAACAAGTTGACTGTATGCTGTTTTGTTTATTGTTTATTTGTACAGACACCTACTGTAAAGAATCCAGCCCATCTATACATAAAAACCTAACACAAACATAATCAAAACAACATATTCAAAACTAGAAGGCAAGATACAGATTCAATAAGGGATTAGGATTTAGGTGCAAAACCCACAACTTTTCAGATCCCTCTACCCATCATCATCATCTATAGCCAGTTGTGGGCATGATAGTTACCCCTAAAATGTAAAAAATAGAAACTTAATATCATCAACTACCCTTGTTTTTTTTCAAAGTATTATCACCCAACTTCCACCTTTCGAAAATATAAAAATAGAAAACTGATATCATATACTTCAATGTTTCATTGCTTCAAATTAATGTTTCGCACGTTAGGGCCATAGATGTATTATAAGAGTGATAATCAACTCTTACTATTCTATTAGAGTAGCTACCTTTCCTTTAATTTATCAGTTCAGACGCAAGATGGCTGGCATTGTGTAACTTTATGCAAAATGAAACAAAGCTCCATCCTCGCCTGAAAAATCTCTTCTGCCTCTATGCAATTTCTTTGCTTTTGGTATAACCTTCCTAGTGAAGTACGAAAGCACAGATTGTGGTCTATCTAGTTGTCTGGGCCTAACGGTGACATTTGCAATGCATTACTAATTTGGAGATGAACTCTATCATAATAATGATAGGATGGTTCTGCTTGTTGGTTCTCTGTCATCATATATTCTTCTGATAAGTGACCAAAAGATAGCTGCTAGAACTGGGATACTTGTGACACGTGTAGTCAGGGCCAAACGTTTTAGAAAGCAAAGTTATACCTCTATCATTTCTGACCTTAGTTACTGCTTGACTTTCTTTATCAAAGTTGTTTGTTTGTTTGTAATTAAGCACAAAGCTACACAATGGGCTATATGTGCTCTGCTCACCATGGGTATCGAAACCCGGTTTCTAGTATTGTAAGTCCGAAGACATACCACTGTGCCATTGGGGAGCTTCTTTATCAAGTGAGAGGATTTAGTCAAAGTATTTTGGGTTTCTCTCCTTCAATAGCTTATTATATCTATGTTTTAGGTTTTTGAAATTATGATCTATTTAAAAATGCATCCAGGTTTAGTTTTTGTACCAACATTTCTCCTCTCATTCTTTCAATGGGTAGGTAAGGAATCACCATGATTTTCTTTTTTCACTCTTGTTACTGTTGAGATTAAATTTATGTGGACAGTGAAGTCACTGACTCCTCTGGCTGGGGAAGAGAGGTTTCTAAATCATCAAAGGAAAGTAAATAAGATGATTTAATTATCTATGAATTTTAGGATTAACAGTGAAATGCTCAGATGCTACAGTCTGCTGGTATCTGGCTTCCTTAACACCCACTCCTCAGCCTCATCATCTGATGGGGTAATAAGACGGAAGACAAGAACTGGAAGTGGACAGCTCACTCCCATTGGAGTTGGGGCTAGATATCAACCAGTACTGACAAATGATCAATGGCTTGTATATCAAGTCATATATTATACGGCTGTCTGGATGTTTACTTTAAACACATCCTCCATTTCAGTGGTAAAAATTATGCCTCAAAAGCACACAGATGATTATTACTAGCTGATTGTCAGAATGGAAATGAACTGTATAATTGTTATCTGACCCTGAGTCAGATATAGACCCAAGTGTTCTGTGATAGGCTAGAAGTTTGGGAATCAACATACCCTTTCTACTGCAATAAATGCGTGTATTACTATACCACCATAAAACATAACAAAAGCCTTGCAACCTACTTACCTACATTGACATATAGTGTTTGAGCGCTGTTCTCCCTGCTCGCTAAGCATCTAGTTCTTATATATCATCAAAAACAGTGACTTACATAGCATCCTAGTTGAGCGGCAGAAGAAAAAAAGTTGAAATTGAAGTTCTCTTCATCTTGTGAAAATTCTATGAAAATATTGGTTTTAAACATTTTAATTGTTTTTAGTGTAGAACTATTGAAGAAAACTGAACTGACAATTCGACTTCTTTACAAATTACAAAACTGAATAACAAAAACTTCTAGCTGAACAATATAACCTCAACACGAAAAGTTATAAAAAAAAACCTGAAAAAATAAAACCAATATCATAAGATATCATCAGATCTGCTTAATTATACAACACTTACAAAATCTCTAATTAATTATAACTTACAGTCCTTTTAAGGTGCCCTCCAGTGGCACAGTGGTATGTCTGCGTACATACAACGATAGAAACCGAGTTTCGATACCCGTGGTGGACAGAGCACAGATAGCCCATTGTGTAGCTTTGTGATTAATTACAAACACAAACAAACAAATATTTTAAGATATAACTGAGTTTCAAGCAATACCCAGCCTAAAACTCACAGTTCTCGAGTGTCTGGCTTGTGCAGTCTTCAGTTCTTTTTTTTTTTCTATGCATACTTTTATTTGCTACCAGATAATGATTGGCTATTTATAAAACATCTGATAAAATTATTTACAGAGAATAACAGACTGACTTACATACAGTTACATCACACTTACAGAGGTTGGTATGTTATGTTAAAAATAATTTTGGTGTATCATTTTGTTGTTAGAATCTATATCATCATGTTCAGTCATTTTCTATCTAAATGACCAAACACCTTTTTGCAATAACCCTTTAGCATTATTTTTCATTGCAAAAGGAACTGCCCTAACGCTGCTATGGCCAAAATACAGCACCCTTGTCTGCATGCTTTCCATAGAATATTTGATATACGAGGACGACGATTTTTTGGTGTATAGTTAAATAATCCAATCACATAAGCACTGTATTTAGTGGCTTGGCCAGTATGTTTTTATACTGAATAGCATAAATATCTATTTGATTATTCATCTGATTGAAGTATGTTACTGTTGAATGGGAGGTATGACTAGAAGCCTTCTCCTGGCGAACTTACATTCTTTTGGTCTCATTTCCAGATGGAGATCATTCTTGATTATGTTACATAATGTTGTCTGGGCACATGGGCGACTTTTTCCATTGACGTTTATGATTGTAGATCCACATTTCTTTGTTTTCTAATGCCTTTAAATATAAAGGATGTCTCCATCTTTGAAATTCTAATCCCCTGATCTGAACGCATCTCTAAGACCTGAATGTATTAATGTTTTGCATCAGTAAGGACTGTTATATACATTCTTAAATTTGATCAATTTTTGGTGAAATCACACCACTTACGAAATGTCAAACAATGTAAAAATGTAGTTATCATACAATACCATTCCGCTGCAACTTCATATCAGCTGTGGTTGCCATGTGACTTGCTGGTATACATATCAAAAATCGTTTTAATATAATGTACTCAACCGTCTGTATTAACATATGACAACCAACTCACTTACATGAATATAGCTAACGTGCCTCAATCTACTCTAGATTGTTCTAGCTTGACTTCATAACTAATTTAGTCATAGAAACAGAATGATGTCAATGTGGGTTCCAATTTTCAAATTCAAGTCAAGTAATTTCTAATTATAGCGACAGGTATTGGAAGAGGTGTTTTTTGGACATTTCAACAGCTCTGAATTATCGTTAGTGTTTACTGTCGCAAAAAGAAAAACGACTGACACTAGGAGGCTTTGACGTTTTTTTCCAACTACACATAATAAACAACATTTGATGGAGTCAAATAAAACGTAATTAAACTGGCTTTTGCAGTTGTATTATGCTAGACTAAAGCTATAGAACAGTTTAAATAAAAAATATTTTCTACTGGACAGAATAATCGCTTAGAGCATTCAGCTTAATTATCAAAAGGTAAGAAAGTCCATGGCAACCAATGCCGTCAGATTTGCTTTTGTTCAACACTACAGGAGCTCTGTTTACCTATTTTACTACACACACACACACGTCACTTTATTTACACTTTGCAGAAGATATAATTTGTTTCATTAAATTCCTAGTGTTTCAGCCTTGCTGGTTTTTCTAAGAATAATAATCTATCAGTTATTTATAAAGCAAGTGAATCTATGCATGGTTGAAAGGGAATATACATGTATTGATATAATTCATACACGTGGGATGATTTCTTAAGAAAAAGTTCAGTTTTTCTCATTAAAACGATTTTTTCTTATTTTAATGCCTCATCCTACTTTTTGACGTACTACTAAGTACAATTAAATAAACAGGACTAGATGATTAGTAGTATAGCCCATTTAGTATTGTCGTAAAGCGTGATCTATATGGAGGTAAAAGCTGCAAATACATTTTTCTAAGAAAACTGCACTTCTTCTCGACAAGTACACATGTCAAGCAGTAGTAGCAAGTTTTTCAAATGCTTTCTAAGTCAATGATGATGATGTACCAAATACCACTGTAGCTAGGAAGAATTTCTAGAATGTACCTATGAGTGTGACAGGCAGCATGCGATAAACGAGATATCCAAGGAAACTTTGGCACTATGTCTCCGTTTTGTTGGCAGTATTGGTAGGACCCAAGTTGACAAAGTCTGTGTATTAATGAAGGTGGTGGCAAAGACAAGCAAAGAAAAACAGTATTTTCTCGGCACTTATGATGCAAATGGCTTGTGTGCTGCCATAGAGTCAGCATACTTAAATATGGTAGGGGAACAGGACTTCACGAAAATCTTCACAAAGATGTCCTCTCTTGTCATAGAGGAAATAAATGCCAATACTTGGAAGAAGGGCAGATTCATAAAATATTGCATGTAGACAGAAAACTCAGATGATGAGCTGGAATCCTTTCTGAGGACATTTTTGTTTGCATAGGGCCACTTATTTTGGCACTCAGTAAATGACACAGTTGCAGAGGTTAGTCATATTTTCAACAGCTGATGTGATATTTCTTTCATAAGTCAGGACTCCATTCCCGTGAGCTCTGGGTTATGGCTGCCCTCAACAATCTCCATCTGATGAAGCTAATGAGGGTTTTTGAAGTGATATGTGCCAAACTTATTTCTGATCTTCTCAACACTATTTTGTCTTCTTTGCGTGCACTCATTCTATTCTTAAAGAACTCCAACTAGGGGGATTTCTTCACTTTCTCACAGCATTGACAACTTTGAATTGCTGAAATTGATGGCTCATGTACTTGCTGTCGTATCCTGATATCAACAGCAGCTCCATCCTGGACATGAATAGGCTGATATTTCATGTGAATCTAAAACTTAATTCATTGAAAGGGACACCTCTGCTATGATGCTGTTACACTGCAAAAGCAGATGGAGCAAAGTGGGGACTATAAATCTACACACACCAGAAGGATTGAAGTTCTACATCATGATGTAGCAGCATAGAGAAGATCACAAGTTGTCACAGATGGGAGGAATAGCTCCATGGTCAAGCATAAAATCATTGAGTCACTTAGATAGTTTCTCATCCAGAGTCCATCATCTAGTCATTTTTCACCCTGAAGCTGAATGCAGGTCTCAAAACCATTCATGAAGTTTGCTATGATTCGGACCTGGAGAAGCTTTGGTTGGAGTATGGTGAGCTGATGGAGATGGACAATGCTCTTCAATATGTGGTGTGTTTGCTTGATGAATTCGAACACTACACGACAGTCAAGACATACAGTTCATATGTCAAATATCTGACCAGTTACAGCAACATCCTCAAGACTCTGGACAGGTTGAGTGTGCATTTGGTCAAGAAGCACAGTCATCAAGTCACAGACAGAGAAAACAAGAAGGGTATTTCTGTGGTATCTTTCCTGGGGTAAGTATCAATTTTGAATTAAATGTTGGT
This sequence comes from Limulus polyphemus, assembly GCF_000517525.1. Classification (NCBI taxonomy): domain Eukaryota; kingdom Metazoa; phylum Arthropoda; class Merostomata; order Xiphosura; family Limulidae; genus Limulus; species Limulus polyphemus. Next base: position 122,857 of record NW_013666705.1, read on the forward strand.
GATTGCGTTGATCATATAGCTTGACATATAATGCTCAATAAAGAAATATAATATTGAGTTTCTTTTTCTGTATATACTGCAATTGAGAACTGCACACTTTGTGTATCGTTGCATGTTAAAAAACGCTTTCATGAGAGTAGTGTTGCAGTTAACTCTAATGGGGTGTGAGTTGGTATCATGCATAAAGAACTTCGACAGAAAGCTCAACTAAATGATATAGGGAAAGGTACATAAACTGTGGACATTATAATAATTAACAAAAGATAAATAAATAAGTAGCCTTTATACGTTCACAATTAAGTCGTTGCAGCAGCATCACAACAATAGAGACAATATATAGTATATAGTCTCACTTATGCTCAATTTGTAGTAGGTTTATGACCTCACAAGCAGAAAAAACAGAATACTAAGTAAATATGAAAATAGATGCTCAACACTATGAATTAAAAACAAAATAAAGACTTCATCATGCTAGATATTTTTGAGAAGATAGAAGCAATATATACATAATGGTACTTTGTATTTGTAGTAGAAATAAGAAGCTTATGACACAGTTATAGAAGATGTGGCCTACTTTTTGCAAAATTCCACCGTCTCCATATGTTCTCTCACTTCACTTTCATTCTATCTTTACTGTATGTGTATGAGAAAATTTTCAAATGTAGGCTCCTTCCATCATTCAATTTAATATACAAGTGGTTATCACTTAAAGTCAGAATTAAAAGTTTCCATGATGCAATACCTATTTGTGTTTTTAAGTAACTCCCTTTCTTTCCAAACTTAAAAATTAAAAGTAAAAAAAATATATTTTTATATTATTAGTGATACTCTAGGCATTCCCCAGCTATTGTCAACAGCATTCCAGCCATTAACATCTGATATACTCTAGTTACCATCACTTATTGTTTTAACTAGAGAAGCCTATTGAATCTTAAATGGCTAATACTGCTTAAATATTACATAACATTATCAGTATCTTGGAAAGTAAGAAGTGTGACTCCTCTTTAGTTTTTGGTTTCAAAAGATATTTTAATTACTCAAAATTATCTTTCACTTCCGGCTGTAATGAGATGGAAGTCGTTGTCTGCAGCTTCAGCTCTTTAAATACAGACTTCCCGAGCAAGTCACTATTTCAGAGCTCACCAGTGACATTGATTTCAGTTTATCAAACTTTATCAGTTGATTTTATACTTCGAGGGATACTTATTGCAGCATAAGGAATGTTCAGCCCAGCCAGATCTAAGAGATTTATATAAGGCAAGTGTATAACTACCACACAAAATTATGTTCTTTGACTGTCTTGTTATATGCCCTCTTCTGCTTTTTTGCCACCTTTCCCACGTGTTGAAGTGCAAACTCATACTCATCATCGACCAATACATATCTCAGCCATTAAACACATTCATGCAAATAATTCAGAAACTCCTCAGTTTGTGGTGTCTAGACCATGAAATCTCCTGGGATATAACTTCCTTTCCAAATATTATCATGTTTGGAGAATAACTGGTGGTTTGTTGCTCTTTTTACACAACAGACCATCATTATATGTCATTTGATTATCCAAGGCTGTTTGAATCAAGCTCACAAACGTAGAAAGCATATGCTTCAGAGTTTATAAGACTGCTCAGTCAAACTTTCAAACTGAGGATAATGATAAAAATATGAGTAGTGTGTTGCAAGTCTATTGGGTTAAAGCAAATAAAACTAATTGAAAAAGAGCTAGTTTGAACCTTTATAGTTCAGTATCTGTGTTTTTTATTAGGAGCCATGCCAATATTAAGTTTTTCAAATTGTACTTGATCTCACCTATGTTAAATTATCTAAAAAATAAAATTATAGCTGAAATGTTCAGATTTAGAATTTTGCTTTGATAGACATTTTATTAACAGTTGTTTTGGATAAAGTAATAAAAATGTCCAAACTGCTAACACTAATTGTGATCTTTTGTAACCCAATTGTAATCTTTTTAGCAAGTATAAATATTTAATCTTCTCTATGTAGGTAAAACCTGCCAAATTATAAAAGATAGCCGTATGTCTGTGGTTTTTTTTTTGTTTATTTCTACCTCAAGTTATTTGAAAGTAGTGAATTTTAAAGTTAGCATGTCATATAATGTTATAATAAAATAACTATACTATTTGTTTTACAATTTCCAAACTTCTAAAGCTAACAGAATCATAAATATACTACCTGAAAGATGAGATTATTTTCTTTCTCGCAATATATTTGTTTTAGAGATCTATTTCTTCTTTTTATGGATTCCATATATCTGTAATATACAGACATACTAGGTATACTCTATCACTTTTATTTAATCCTAGAGCTCACCAGAACGTTTGACAAGTTTACATGCATACAAGTGTACATAATTTTAACTACACAACATTGGTTAAGGAAGTGATTGAGTTCATTCTTCCCTAGTTATCTGTTGTTTTGGGTCACTTAGCTATGGTATTACATGCAGCTTCTGGTGGGAAGGTTTTCTATAAAGTCAAAGATACTATGTAAAGTGACTTTTTACATAGATAGGTCAGGTGATATCTTTAGGATACATTTCACTTTTTGTGATGGGACTGGCCAACAGGGAAAATAATAGCATTACTGTTCTGTATATATTTATTTCCATATGTGTACCCCTTTTCTAGGCACGTCACGAGGTTTTACTGAGTTACATTCACAAGTTGATTAAACTACTTTATTATTAATGTATACGAATAAACTCAGCATCAAAACCGATAAATCAAATTTTAATATTATGTAAGTTTTAAGTTCTTAATTTTATAAAAAGATATCTAAAAAATCCTCAATCTTTCCTAATATGAGAATTGTGACACTTGCTCTCCAGGTCTTCCCCTCTTCTCTAATTGTTTTACCACCTCTCCGAGAAGTGCGAAATTTAGTGTAAATTACTAACTATAATATAGTTATTACTCAAGTAAAGCAAGACTGTTGCACCATTATCAGTTTTCACTACAGCTGTTGCTCATTTTAGGTGGACTGAAGAAGGAGACCAAGCACTTCAGTTACTACAGCGCACTTTGGTTGAATCTCTTCTTTTGGCATATCCACAACAGATTTTGATTTCTTTTTGAATTCTACTAATTGGAGTACTGTTATCGTATATGTTCCTTATATGTTAATGTCTACTGAACGCATTAGTACATGACAAAAAAAGAAAAGCTTCAGTTTTGGTCATTGTAAAATACTATGGACACAACCTGTATGATAAAAAGTTTATAATTTTTGTGGGCCATGCTTCATTGAAGTAGCTCACGAGTTTTTTAAAATTCGGAAAGGATGGTTGTATGTTGGACCACAAGATAGCAAGATTGCGAATTTATTGTAATGCATTGCCTGGGTCTGCAACATGAAAATGTTGATTGTCCCACTGCATGGTGATACGATCTCTGTTCATTGAATGTCTTGACCCAGGACACCATGTGAGTGCTAAAGCCATTTATGCTATAGCAATGTGAAGCCATATAGTAGGACATTTCAATAATTGTTCAATACCACATTCAATGCTTCAAAATTTCCAGAAAGAGCAACTGAAGAGCCCAGAGCCAGTGTGGTTGCTCCTTAACATACATCAAGGTGAAGCTTGGCCAGCAAAGATTGAAAAACTTAGTAAAGATGCGTGTAACCTGTTAAACTTGATTGTTTAGCTATAAGTTCGGAGAGGTGTGTTATACTGTTGTCATTAACCACTGATGTATAGCTCTTCATATGTGTTACAGCTAGTAGTTCCCAAAGCTTTGATACATAAAACAAAGACCGGAGGACATCAAGGTGTTCCCTCTATGTGTTTTAATGTTTGATGGTGGATCTACTGGCTGTATTTGAGTTGACACATAACATTAGTATCAGCACTGTATGACATTTGCCACTCAATAAAAGCTGGTGTAAACAGGGTAAACTTCAGCAGAGCATTGTTGGTTTTCTCGAACACAGAATAGTTTTAGATACTGCTGATCCACACAAAGAGACCGAAGAAGATTATCTTATTTGCATATATTAAGGTTTGAAGTAGTTAGAATACACTAGTTGCAAGTAGACAGCTGAGAAAAGCCACCATGTGGCAGAAAGTGAGCTATGATAAGAGAGTAAAAACTATTGTACCATTATTTGGACTGGATGTGACTGTATGTGTCTGCAACATGTAAGTAGTTTGGCTTTGGCTGGGCAGAACCTTACCTCATGCTCCAATGAGTGAGTCCATTGAAGTAAAAGTTATAGCTATTGAGAGGCAAGCAAAAGTAAGTAGTGCATGTTAGACATTTGCATCCGTACAAATTTGTTCTAGCTTGACCAGTAGTCAGAGCAAAAGGTGACAAGTCACAAGAAGACGATAATTTTGTTTCAGACAACCCTGATCCAGTTGAGGAGGAGGAAAAGCCAGATAAAGAAGTGCCAGATTTAGAGGCAAGAGTCACTTCTGTTAGTTGGTTAAGCTGGTAATAGTGGATACTGACTGATATTGCTTGGATTAACCATGGTTATCAGCAGCTAGAAGAGTTATTTGATAAGTAATCAATAGCTGAAAGAATGTGTCGATCCTTACTTTACAAGCTGGTAAGTGATGTTCACCATATAATATCTGCACTACATTATGTGACTGGACTATCATGAAGTTAGAATGGCTGAAGCCAGTAAATATAAGGCCTAGAGTCTAAACACGTTGCACAACTAAAGATGTTAGATAAGAGTTTGATACTGAGCTCCAAGGGCTTTTGTGATACTTGCTTTTCAAGCCATTGGATGGTGTTGTATGGTACATTGTATGCATTACATTCCTGAGTTAAGATGGTTTATCAATCATAAGGGTAGCTAGAAAAAAGGCTTTGTGGCTCTTAATTTCTGAGCTATTGAGCAATTTCACAATATTTGCTCGATTTATCGAGAAGCTAGGATGGTCATCAGGTTGAAAGATCAATGACTGAAAGGAAGTGACATTCCTTGCTTTCTGAAATATCGGGTGATGTTTAATGATGTATTATAAATTTAAAGCTGAATAATTAACTCAGTTACCCATGAGCATTGATTACATTTGTCACAAAAATTATTTGTCACAAAAATAATCAAATAATCGAAATTAGAGATTTTGATTATTACTTTTTGATTACTCTAACTATCCAGCCACTCAAGTGGTTCAGTAGTAAGTCTGATGGCTTATAATGCTAAACATCGGGTTTCAACAGCACCATAGGGAAGAGCAAATATAGTCTATTGTGTAGCTCTGTGCTTAACAACAAACGAAAAAACAACCGTCCAAGTAATCGAACTAATCAGGGCTGTTCAGCTTAGTTGCTTAGTGTCATGATTTTCGTAAATAATCAAGTATTCAAAATCAATGTTTCTGATTATTACTATTTTCAATTATTTCAACTATTTAAGTCTCACGTGATTAGTTGAATGTAATTGACTAATGAGCCAAACAATTAATCAGTTCCACTAATTGCCCAAATATATAATGTATGAACTTCATTATGTGCTTGCCAATTCATTACTTCATATTTAGGACATCTGTTGCCAGTAGATTTAATGCCTAGTAGATCAACAGTTTGCACACCTGAAGATGATAGCTAGGAGTTTGAAAAATCAGTTGAAAGTGCGTGACAATCCTTACTTTCCAAGATTTTGAGTGATTTTTCTGTGGCAAAATGTTGTCCAACTTGTCACGAGGATCACTCATCCAATCTAATCAAGTGGTGGGAATTCTATGGAAGATATCGTAAGTTCCTTAGTAGATATTATTCAGTGCACCTATTTCTGTATGGCATCTCTGCATGCAGTGATAGCATAAATATTAATCCTGGCTTACAAAACTTTTAGCTGATAAGTCTTAGTTTGGCTGAATACTACCATTGAATATATATTTTATGATGCCTGAAAATAAAAACGTGTTTAGTTTGATGATTCAATATAGCAACACATTATGGTACTACAGCTATTTGATTAACATTTAATTCAGGACGCATCTTGTGTATCCACAAACTTTCTTTAGTGTGTAGCACTTCTTTGCTACTCTCAAGATGTTGAAGTGTTTAGAAGTGACATTTGTGTCATAGTCCTGTAAACTATGGCAAAGGATGGACGACAGATTATATGCTGTATTTTGTGCATGCTTTTTAATACATGAACTCAGACAACGTGTTGTGAAGCCCACATACCCAAAGTTACACTTTGGACATGTAAATGTATATATGACGTAAGAGCGATGCATTTTAGAAATCCTGTCTTTATATTTAAAATGATTACTTAAATGAAACATCCGTTTAAAGACAATTCTTAACTTAATATGTGGGTAATAATAATAAAATGTATATCTTCATGACATCAGAAGCTGCCTATCCAGTATATCTGTAGTATTTGCTCAACACGTTGAAAAAAAGCGCCATCAGATGAGTACCCAATACACCCCACAACTGCAATTTTTTTCTTCCAAATCTAAAATCTTCTTAAGGGTCAAATGAGCTCCTGGGTAGTATTTCAGAACCAATGGTAGAGGCCTATCTGCAGACAAAGAGACCCTGCTAATCAAAACCACCAACACTGGCAGAGTGATTCCCCATAGCACCATAACTGGCTAGGTAACAGTGGCAGTCCCAGCACCAAGATCACC
>NW_013666705.1:130478-148989 GCF_000517525.1 Limulus polyphemus
GATTTGATACTTGCGGTATTATTGATAAAGTCATTTTATTTATATTAAACTGAACATTTATATACTGTGATTTTTAAATGGTTCACAACAGATGGCAGCACAAAACTTTGCTTCAATGTTATTTACTCTTTTTTTTTTAAATGAATTAACAGCAAAAAAATAGTTTGTGTCCTGGAAAGATAAAAGAAAATAGTGCAAGCAGGTTTATTTTATTCTTTTATTGTAATGATAGGAATACTTAGGTTATTTCTTAACACAAATGAAATTATCACCGAATTAATAGCACTTTTTCGTTCGGAAAATAAAAATCACCATTTTTATTAAAAACTATCAGAATTACGAAGAAATAATTTTTTTTTCGGAACAAATCCACGATGGTTCTTCTGGTGTGTCCGCTGCGGGAATCAAACGCTGGATTTTTGCATTATAAGTCCGTGAACTTACAGGTGTTCCACCGTGAGACATATAAACATTTTAAAAATAAAAATCGTATATTTGTAAACACTAAACCGTACAATTAGCTATATGTGCTGTGCTCACCGCGAGTATCAAAATACGATTTATTTAGCGTTATAATCTTTCATACTTATCGATGAGCCAATGGGGGCAATAAAATTTCGTACTTTATTTCGTATAAAAAAGTTCTCATTGTTACTAATATATAATAGCGATGCGAAATTTACTATCGGTGACAAAAAAAAATCATATTTGATGTTATAAGCACTTTGAAATTTTTTATGCAAAAACAGACAAACCGTTACTGTTAATAATATTACCTAACTTGTTGTATATGACAAGTAAGATGATCATCGTTGCTAGTAGCCATGGTAACTTGTTTCGATGACATAGAAAGTTGTTATTATTATAAATAATGATAATAGGCAAGATATTTAACATGAAATTGATGTTATTAAGGACATTTGCATTTATTTCTAAAGCTAAAGAAAAACCACTATTGACAAAACGCAGTTTGTTTCTTAAGCCTTAGAAAAATCATCATTGATATACATAATAATACAAGTTTCTCATGATAAAAAAATATTCATTGTTATTGTAATTAATATCTACCTTGTTTCTTATGAAATATTTAACCAGCAGTGATGTAGTTAACAAAAAAAGGAAATCTTTATTGTAAATCATATCACCATATATACATTTTTCTGTAACAAAGAATACTTTCAGAATTTATTTGCACTATTGTAAATACATAACTCCTATAAGTGTATTTTATATATTGTGTATTGGTAAGATGTGAGGTTTTGAATATTGTTAATCTCATTTAGTCTTATTGGCCATACTGTTTAAAATAATTTTATATATTTTTAAAAATAGAATTTCACACATTTAGAACTAACCTAAATTTCCTAAGCTAGCTGAGCTTCATGAGACATTATTAAGATTATGGCCGAAAATGTTAACAGCAAGGGCACCTAATTGATGAGCCAGTGCATTTTAATTACTACATGTTTTAGTTTTATTGTGTATTCATTTATAACCTAAAATATTCGTCTTAAATAATTTATAAATTATCTTTGAATTATTTTAGTTCTAAACTATATAACTGAATCAATTTTGTTTAGTGATTTTTTTTCCTATAAAAACTGTACGTTTATAATTTTACAAAAAGATGAACGGCTATTAGTCTTCTACTTAACTCTGTTTTAACAATAGATTTGTATGTGTGTGAGTGAGGGGGGTAAAGTTATCTTTAAATGGTTGGAAGAATTAGATCATGCAAATATTTTATGAAACAAAATGTTTCTTTTTTTTCCTTATTAGATAATTTCAGTTTAAAATTTTTCGAGTAAAATAGGAGTTCATTTCAATAAAAACTTTTATGTTAAGTTAAACAATCAACAAATCGACGAACCTGTAAGAAGGCTTCACTAAGACATTAATTCTAATAATCTTGCCCATACGTATGACTTTGTCGATTTTACAGGTTTTTATCCTCCATATACAAATTTCGTTCTAATCTTATTAATCTATAAAAAATATGAGAGGAGATGTAAACTTTATCAGAACACGATGCAACAATCTACTCTTTCGTAAATTCAACAGTCTGAAACAAATATTTTTTTAAATTCTCTCCTGCCAATATAACAAAATTTATCTCCGTATGTTCTTCACTTTGTAAACTAGGTTGTACATGTATATCGTGCAATAAGCATAATTGATTCGTACTGAGTTAACCCTTAGATGAAAAGTATAAAGGTGAGTTTATAAAAAATTATATCATTTATACTTATAGTGATATGAAGCTTCACTGGGCAACATTCCGTACTATTGACTTTACTGGTCATATGGGATATGAAAAGGTGTGAAACTTCAAACCTCAGGTGGTCTTGGAATGGTTTTGTTTTATAATTTTAAACTATTATGTCTAGATACCTCAAAGACTAAAAAAAAAAAAAATAATTAGAACTGGAATTCGCTGATAAGGCGTACAGGTTTACGCCCTCTATTAGAAGTAAAGAATATAAAAGTGGGCGTACAAACAAAAACACAAAATCGATTGGAGGTACAAGGAGCTTTGACTAAAGGTATATCGGAAAGTTCTCTACATATCATTTTAAATTTTGTAAAGAACAATATCGTTATAGGCCTAGGCAATTGCCGAAAAAACATTAATATAACATTTTAAAATAAATAAAAATAGACATTGATGTTTCATGAATTGCAAATAGAAATATCCTTCACAAACATATTCATAATCGTAAAGTCAATTAGTTTTGTTTTGTATGAAACAAAATATCTAACTAAAAAGATTGAATAAATCAAGGAAACAGGTGCACGGTGTTTATGTGTGTATATATATATATACATTGTTTTGTAAAGAACAATCAGCTTAGAATTTCTTTATTGTAATATAGTGCAATATTTTGTGGAACAAAATGCTATTATTTTTTCTATGTAGATACTTTCGGAAGATTGTGTGTGTGTGTGTGTAAATACAATGATTTTTTATACAGCTTAAACGACGATAGCGAATTTAAATGTTCGTTCTATATAACATGCAATATTTTAAAGTGAACTACGAAACATATTTGGAAACTGTTATCTTTAAACTGTTAAAAACTTAGGTTATATAAGCGTTTGTTCAACTACTTTTTCTACTTTCTAAAAAAAATTCATATCGACCAAACTTTTATTTATATCTTTGTTTCTATTACGTTTATTTCAGACATGCGATATATAACCCGAACGTGCCTTTTGTGTGGTTAAAAAAAACAATCTGTCAAACTCTACATAGTTGTTTTCTCATTTGTTAAAGTGAGCTGTCGAAATATTTTGACAGCTGAAGTTTTAAGCATTATTCTAGTAACATTTCTTATTTCACTGAACAATATAACAGAATGACTCACCTGAAAAGGGTTTGGTTTAACTGTCAAGGCAACTCAGTGAGATAGCTACCGACAGTAATCGATCTCCCTCACTAAATTTGACACAACGCCTTTTTAAAGTATGCAACATAACAGTCAGGTTGATGCCCACTGTACAGAAAGACACCCCCCCCGCCCCCTAGCAGCTTACTAATACAAGTATGCATGGGAATCGAAGAAGAAGATAGGAGTCATTTTAAAGATGGAATATTAGCTTGGAAACAGAAATAAAATATTTCTATGTCGAAAGAGGTAAACATTTCTGAAGGTACAATTCCGAGGATAAAAAGATGGCAAGAGAAAAACATGCCATACATACTAACATGAAGAAAACATGTTGGCGAAATACTTTAATTACTAATGATAGTTTGTTAGTCTTATAAAGTGAATTTTATCATATGTGAATGGTGTCATAGTAGGAAACTAAATTGGCGCTGAGCTGTGTAAGTGATCGTTGGTTTTTACTGTCTGTTCACAATTCAACAGGTTAGCATGAAATGACACATTTATGTCCAACAAATGGCGTTACATTCGCCATCAACACAACATCTTTAAATTACGTCATTAGGTTGGCAAAGTCTCTCATAGTTAAAATACCTTAAGCATGGGAACTACTTTAAATCATCCTCATTAATTATAATGCAGTCTTCCTTCTAAATATTGTAGGTTCAATTTTCTGTAATACTCATCTTCACTGAACGTCAAATTGTACTAGATGCAGTGCTTTTATCCAATGTTATTCATGTTCTTTGAATGTTACACATTACTGGCTGTAGTGATGTATATCCAGGGTTAATCATGTTCTTAGAATGTCACACAATGTCAGCTACAGTGCTTTATATACATTGTTAATCATGTTCTTTGAATGTCATACGATCCCGGCTACAGTGCTTTATTTCCAGTGTTAATCATGTTCGTGTATATAAAGCACTGTAGCCAGCATTGTGTGGCGTTCAAAGAACATGATTAACAATGTATATAAAGCACAGCAGCTGCCATCGTATGACATTCAAAGAACATGATTAACAATGTATATAAAGCACTGTACCTGACATTTTGTCACATTCTAATACAACTATAAAAAAGATCTGTTGGTCAGTCTATTTAATGTGTGCTTAGTTTGCATTAACATCTGTGCAACTGCCTCATCTAGCTGTCTGTTAACTGCGGTACAACGTATAATAGGAGTCGAACAATGATAACTCTTCTGTCATGTAATCGCTGTTGAAAGATTAGGTGAATAAGCTTAGAATAGTTTACATATACTGTACACAGCTCTTTCTGAATGCAAAATGTATGCATTTTGTAAAAATGTTTATGAATAAGCAAACAAGATCGGTTGTTTACATATGTTACTTATCATTAAACATTTCTGTATGAATGCTGATTTTCATGGACCAGACTGGCCTGAAAGTGAGCGTGCCGGGATGTGAATCTGGAGGCCTAAGATTCGAGTTTCCACTTTCAGCTGTGAAATGTGTTGTAATTGGGACAGTCAATCCTGAGAATTGCTAACTGGTTGCTCTACTTCCGAATCCGACAACTCTTGTTGCCTCAGGTTGCTGTTCAGGTTGAAAATACCAAATGGCAAATGGTTTTAAAAGTGTTACTTTCATTTTATAATGTGGGTTTTCTGCATATTTAATACAAAGCCACGGATTCCAACTCAGATTCAACCTCATCACTTGGGCCTTTAACATAATATATATTTAATTATTTCTGCACAAACACAGCTACTCTTTAGGGGAGGGGGGCAAATGCAAAAAGTTCTTACTGCTAATATATTTTCAGAACTATTCTTACTGTTCATTCTTCTGTTCCAGTGACACAGTTTGTGTTAGTAATTCTTCTGTTACAAACAAGGTTACCAGGTTCTTCCTCTTAATTTCGCAAATCCAGACACAGTTCTTACACAAACTATTGGGATATAAACCTACAAGTAAATTAGACTTGCCAAATTTTTGAAGAACAATTCCGAGAAATAAATGCCAAGCCCATCTGTCACATCCTCTTTTTCACAAATTACAATAGTTCTCTCTGGCGTTTTATACTATATTATTTTTAACCAACAGAAAACCTACGTTTTAATCTATCAAATAACGTTTTCTGAGCTGTTGTGAATTTTTTTCACACACGAATCACATCGAGAAGCTTAGCTTTTTACAAGCAGCAAAAATTTGAAGGATCTTTTTATAGTTTCCGTAATACTTTTTTTTTTAGAATCCGGGAGAATATGTGTAATTCCGAGAGATTCCCGGCGAATCCGGTAGGGTGGGCAAGTCTAATGTAGATATTAATATTGTCTGAAAACATCTACTTTATATTAATATACACTTAAATCAATAAATATACACAGGTATATTAAAACTTATTTCATGTCTTAATACAGTCTTGGCCAAAATATTCACATACTGTTCTATATTGATGTTGTTGTCTATATACATGGAGTAGTTATTGAGTAAATAAATGCCCGAGTAGTAACAGGGAAGGTAGAGTACCATATGATCGGACAAACATGTACAAGTTGTTATTCTGGTCTGTATAAGTTGTTTTGAGAGTTTCTTCGTCAAAACACACATACACACCTGTTTTGTTTAAAATGGTTTGCTTTTGATATAATCTTTTTTGAAACAGATCAACAGCTTTGTTCAGACAATTTATCTGTACTTGGTGTAGAGTCGTGCTTCGTCACGCGCCATAAGTTATAGAATATCAAATTGTTCGACTGTCCACAGTGTTCGACATTGCCAGAACCGTAGGGTATCCCCAGTTTACTGTATCCAGAATCCTGAAACGTCATCGGATGACAGGAAACATTGCTCTATGAAAGTCTACTGGCAGACGCCGAAAACCTACTGCCCAACCTGACCGTGTTTTGATCAGGTTAACAAATCAAGGTCAAAAGAAGTCTTGCAAAATCTTATGACAGGAATGGCAGGAACACATTCATTCTATGGTATCCAGAAGAACAGTGAATAGGAAACTGACCAAACAAGATTACTTGGAAAAGACAGCATGCGAACTTACAGTTAGGACAGATGAGTCCTGTTTCCAGCTTGTTAAAGCTAACGGTAGGATTCGGGTTCGTTGTTTGCCTGGAGAACAGATGAGGGAAGACTGTCTTTCCCACAAGGAACACACAGACGGTGGTGCAGTATATGTTTGGGCAGCTATTCATCATGATGGAAAAACTGCTCCTCATATTCTCCAAGGAAACGTCAATGGCGCCTCCTACAGGCATCATCTAGAGACGATACCTATGCCATATGCTAGGGCAACATTTGGCAATATCTGTGTGTTTCAAGATTACATTGCAACTGCCCACAGTGTGCATATTGTACAGGATTATCTCGACTAGGAGGATGCTACAAGACTGCCATGGCTAGCAAAATCTCCAGATTGCAATCAAATTGAGAACTGTTAGGCAGAAATGAGCCGGAAAATAACTAACCATGACCCTAAAACAGCTATTGTAGCTGAGTTGCAGCGCCTTCTAGAAACAAGTTGGGATGAAATCACGGTGGATTACATCAATAACCTCATCGACAGCATGACAAGTCACCTTGTGGAGGTTATTAGAGTAGGAGGAGGACCAACCAAGTATTGAATGTTTAATATGGACTAATATAAGGTTAAAGATGCTATTTATAATAATATTTTGTTATACAAGCAGAAGTACCTGTCCTCAGTGACGGGAAAAGTTTATGTTAATCTACCAATTTGAATTATTTCATGGACTTTAAAAAGGTTAATTGTGTTGCACCCTTGGTTTCACTCAGAGCCAAAGCTTTGAACTACTTATACTTCCCACCTCGAAAAGTAATTGTTGATCATTTAATTCAAGCTAAGAGCCGGTCAACAATAACATACGTTAAATATATTTTTTTCTTGAAATTACCTCACATTTTGAAATGTGAATGATAGTGTGATTAATTCCTAACAGTTTAGTGTAGAATATCTTGCTTGCGAAATAAAATTTGGCATCACCGTTATTCATGCTTGTTCTTCCGTCAATTCAAAAATGAATGTTGAGCTTTGCATAAGTGCGCAGCTTTTGAAACGTAAGACAGACGAACGCTCGGACAGACACTAAGATTCGCAGTATATACTTGTATAAGATTTTGTCATTATACATGTTTTGGTAAGGTTTCGTTGTGATAGGTGAAATGCTGAATTACACATCTTACTGCACGTGTCTCATAAAATTATTTGATATTCTAATAAATCGCTCATGGTGTCCGTAGAACCTGTCTCATTATCCATACGTAGAGGTTTAATATAACATGCATTTCTCAGTTTGACAGTGCTAAGTGTATTTGTATTTCATCTTAATAATAATGATTTTATTTGTTACAAAATATACAAACATTTTGGCCAAAACTATACAATCTCAAGATAGGTAACACCAACAAAAAAGGCAGAAAAAAAACACTCCTAAAAGAAAAAATCAGAATATCATCATTAAATGTGTATCATAAATATTACCATGACCACTTAAGAAAGAGAATAGGAAAAGATGAAGAGCTATTATGAAATAATTTACACACAATTTAAATTTTAGCCCATACAGTTCAAACAAGTAAAGACATTATCTGCATGTTTCCAGTAATATGAGTTTCTAGTTTTTTCGACCCTGAGATACTAATTTCAGATCAATGTTTATATGAACTTTCCAGTTAAATCAACACATGATTTTTAATACTAGCGAAGATAGGTTAACCGAGTGTGTGTATGTAGAATACAAATATTTCCACGTTAATTAATCTCTTACAATCTAATAGTATTAGTATTCCTATATTACACAGTTTAAAAAAGTGAGTTTTGTAGAGTTAATCTAATAAAGGAAATAAATACAAACTATTGTATATAATCTTCTTTCATGCCGTTTTATCGTCGATAATTATTATATCACTTACTATATAAATATAACTTTATAGAACGTAGAGTTTTTTATACATGAATTTAAGTATAACGACTTCAAAAACTGTTATTAAAGTTATGTTCAGTGGACAGATCTGTCCAAATAATATGCAAATATATAAATGGTTCAACAACAACATAATAGGAAAGTAGTAGGCGGCCGGAGAGAGGGATCGTGTGACCTGTGACTACACAGGTAGATAGTTCCAAAATCTGCCACCAGTAGCGAATAGCTCTAAAGTATACTACTGGAGCTTTTAGTTCGCAAATGTGCTGTCAGGAAGTAGATAGTTTCAAATTGGGCTACCAGGAGGCGGATATCTGTACGTATCGCCTCCAAGGTGTGACGTGTCTCAGCCTGTAAACACGCTATATTCAACTTTGTTTGCCTTCAGTTGCAATATTTTATGACACGATATTAGTCCTGCAATATGATCAAACTATCTATCTTATAATTTCAATTTATTATCCATTTACTGAATAATAAACAAAGCGTTTCAATGCATAAAGTTAATATTTTATGTATTATAGTTTGACTAAATGTATAGCGTAATTCGTGGTTTACGCATATAGTTATCCATAGACTAATTTAATTTACAATCTACGTTGTCCTGTAAAGGTCTGTTCTTCATATTAACATAATATATTTCTTGTCCCTTCATTCCAGACCGAGGAGCTGGCGGTTCATCAGAAGGTTGCGATCTCTCTTTGGCCAAGAGATGTGATGATACTAACGAATGATACAGCATAATGGACGCGTAAGTGTACCAATCAATAGACGAAGACAGGCGTGTATATGATGTTATGATTTGGAAATGGAAGCATATTTGTGTATTATAGACAAAATAATTTGATAAAGGTTAACAGAAAAAGAATCATTCAGCTGTCTGGATAAATATAACTGTGAAATTTCGGATTGGAAGGTCCACGTGAATAGGATAATCAACTGGAAACGACATAAAAAAAACAAGTTTAAAAGATAATCATTGGTGGCAAGAGTTTCTTCGGAGGATGAACATTCTGATTGAGAATATCAGAAGATATGAAATTTTGAGAGAGAAAATACCTGTGAACATATTTTATGTGAAGTTTCGTAGATATGAAAATATGTAGACAAAAGTGATTCTTTCATACAGCTCCTTTGTTGAACTAAGAAATTTAACGTTGAAAGTTATCTGTAGGGCATGTCGTTCTAAAACTAGATGACGGCTATGAGAGGAAGGAGAATCATTATGATCATATGGTCGAACAAAGGATTAAGTGTATATAAAAAGAAGGGTGGATTAAAACCCCAGGAGGTTTCTGTTATATATCGCAAGAGATTAAGACACTGAACGACTTTGTGACTGAGAGCTGTCATTTCGGCCTTCCATGTTAGATGTTTATCGAAGATGACACTTAGATACCTTACAATGTCAGAGAGCTGGATGGGAATGTTGATGGTGTCATTATGTATCAAAGAGCTGCGACATGGGTGAAACTTTCTCTTTTTGGGACTAAAAAGTATCATTTTAGTGGATTTAAGAAAAAGATGCTAGCCACGACTATAAGCCAAAATGGTGCTTACCGTAGCTTTATTAATACTAATCATAGTCTTACAGGTGATTATAAGAACAGTATTATCGGCTTGTTGGTATAATCCAACAGGATACATCGACTTAGGCATAACAGCAACATAAAGAATATACAGAAGAGTTGATAGAAACTCAAGCAGAAAGATCAAAAGATCGAGAGAAAGCACTCCCAAGAGAAATAGCTACACGTCTTCCGCAGAGAAATGAGTTGATAATTCGGATAGAGATAAGTGGTAGTTTTAACTTTCAGAGTTTGTAGATTAAGACACGGTGCCATAGGGTCGAAAGCTCGCTCAAAATAAAAAATATCATACAAAAAGGGTTGTTAGTTTTGTAATGATTGGATGAAGGTCCGATAATCTGAGAAGTTGATCCAATGTCAATAGCTGTGGACGAAATTCAGTCTGGATACACGGTAAGAGTTGTTGATCATTATTAAATCTATAGAGTTTATAAATTAAAATGTATTCGAAGGTTTTACTGAAGATACTGGTAAGACTGATAGGACGATAAGAATTAACATTTTTTGGAAGATTATTAGGTTTTAGTAATAGTAAAATAATATAATTCTTCCACGAATCAGGGTAAAACTCAGAGCGAAGAAGGAAAATATAAAATGTTACAAACAGAAGAAGAAACTTAACTGGAGTATGCTTGAGATGACGGTGTATAACCCAATTCGGGCCAAGGGCAGTGTTGCACTTACACCTCTGGGCTAGTTGGAGATCCTGGAATGTGATAGGTGCATTCATGTAACTATCGTCCAGAACACGTACTGCACTGGGGTAAGCTTAGGGTGAGAAAGATAGGTCAATTCAATAATATGTTCGAAGTCGAGAGGATGTTGATTGGAAGCTGTAAAGTTATTTTCATGAAATGAGGCTAAAATGTCAGCCTTTCCAAGTGAGGAAGTAGGTACAGCACCATCAACTGGAATCGAACATCTAAGGCAGCAGTTTTGTCCAGTCCGGAGTTTAAATCAGGAAGGATTTGAAGAATGTTGGAGTTGGTCGCAAACCTGTTGCCATTGCTGCCTCTTTATTAACACTGCAAAATTACAAGCAGTCTGTTAGAAACCTGTATGATGTAGTAAAATATATGGATCACTATAGTGACGATAGTCCCAAATGAATAATCAGGATAGTCGCAAAAGAGCCGTTGCTCGTCGAGGTAATGCTGGTCTATGTGGTGTTTAGAGATAAGCTGGTCTATGTGGTGTTTAGTGATAAGCTGGTCTATGTGGTGTTTAGTGATAAGCTGGTCTATGTGGTGTTTAGTGATAAGCTGGTCTGTGTGGTGTTTAGAGATAAGCTGGTCTGTGTGGTGTTTAGTGATAAGCTGGTCTATGTGGTGTTTAGTGATAAGCTGGTCTGTGTGGTGTTTAGTGATAAGCTGGTCTATGTGGTGTTTAGAGATAAGCTGGTCTGTGTGGTGTATAGTGATAAGCTGGTCTATGTGGTGTATAGTCCACATAGACCAGCTTATCTGTTTAGAGATAAGCTGGTCTATGTGGTGCATAGTGATAAGCTGGTCTATGTGGTGTATAGTGATAAGCTGGTCTATGTGGTGTTTAGTGATAAGCTGGTCTATGTGGTGTTTAGTGATAAACTGGTCTTTGTGGTGTATAGTGATAAGCTGGTCTGTGTGGTGTTTAGTGATAAACTGGTCTATGTGGTGTTTAGTGATAAGCTGGTCTGTGTGGTGTTTAGTGATAAGCTGGTCTATGTGGTGTTTAGTGATAAGCTGGTCTTTGTGGTGTATAGTGATAAGCTGGTCTGTGTGGTGTTTAGTGATAAGCTGGTCTATGTGGTGTTTAGAGATAAGCTGGTCTGTGTGGTGTATAGTGATAAGCTGGTCTATGTGGTGTTTAGTTGCCAATGAAGTAACATTATCAACAGAGGAAAGATTCGAATCAACATTGAACATATATCACTCAACATGAATACCATAAGATAACCAACAGCGTGGTGGTTATTCAAAAATATCCTACTTATGTCGGGATTATCATGGATTACTCGAGTCGATTGTTGATCACTACCTACATGCTGAGAGAGTGGACAGAAGCTATAACATCTGATAAAGAAATTGATTCCAGATGGCTTGGAAAAGGAAGAGGCAAAATATATCTAGTAATATTGCGCAAATTTGATTGAAACTGGGTTATTTCTGAGGAATTCCTGCTACAGTAGTTGATGTCAGCCAAGATAATACAACTTTTAGAATTTCTATCTATGTAGTAGAACAAGCCCCTGTTGGCCAAACGAATATAATATACTATCAAGTATGATGTTTCTCGCCCCCAGTGGCAAAGCGCTATGCCTGCGGACTTACAACACTAGAAACCGGGTTTCGATACTCGTGGTGGGCAAAGCACAGATAGCCCATTGTGTAGCTTTGTGCTTAACTTCAAACAAACAAATGATAATTCTGAAGGAACGTAGACAGTGAGAATAAGATGTTCAGGAAGTGCTTTGAGGCATATAATGAATACAGATAGATGAACACAATTACAGATTGCCACCTCTCCTTTGTCAATATATGAAGGGTGATAACATTGATGGAAAGTGTAGACAGACATTTTGTCTTTAATGTCGGCTTGAGGAAATTCTCGTTCAGGAAAATGCAATCATAGGAGGCCTCATCTAGTAAAGTTTTAAAACGAAGCCTTGTTGTGAGAAAGAAACTGGAGTAAAAGAAACATTTTAACAGGTAGTCTCGGTGTATCCTTCTTCTTCGGGATTCCATAAATGAAGGAAATGAAAGTGTGTGTTGAGTTCAGAATATGTGACTTACTTATTGAGCTTAAAGACAGACTTATCTGGACCTTTGAAATGGGTGAATATTTGGTATAGTAATAGTAATATATCAGAGAATGTCTTCTATTGTTGGGAGTTGAGAGAAGGAGTTTGGAGGAAGTGGAAGTGGTATCAACAGAAACTACATTAACAAGATCATTAGGTTTTGGATATGATTTTCGTCAGAATTTATAGGAATATGTGGGATGATTTAGCTGACAGATATTGCAAATGGGGGATGAGTTTAGTTTAGTTCACTGCAAGACGTGATGAAGATCCCCAAAATGTGGAAATATTAGCTTATTAGAAAACTTTTCTGTTAGATCAGTGTTATAGCAGAGATACTTTTTGCAACACAAAGGGTGTTGTGGAAGTGCTCTAGATGTTTCCACTAGAGGTCGTTGTTTAAAAATGAAAGCACCACGTTGAAGACGATGGTTGATTACATCTCTGCTTACTGCTAAAACACGAATCATGAAAGCTGGTTTTTGAGCATTATCAATATGTATTGCTTGCCTTATCAACATTTTGTCTTCAAAATATTTCTGAAATGTTTCGATCCACTCCACGAATGATACATGAAAACAGTGGAGTCCTACAAGGTGTCGGTTGTTTAAGAGAAGGGGATCAGAGTTCTCTGTATGGTAGTGTTAGGGTCTAAACTTGTGATCCTCATTTTATTATAAATGATGTCCAATAGGTCTTAACTATTATTTTTTTACTAGTTAGTATAAGATTGTAGATGTCTGTTTAAAGACAATGCGTAAGAATATATAACACTCACCATTTTCTGAATAACGATATTCTAAATGTACGTCTTTCCGTAGATGAATTCTGATCACAATGGTAACGCTTTTGAAAACAGTTTTTCTTAACGTATAAATCATACTATCTATCGCTATGGCGTGTGACGTTGCCAAATGGGGTTGTTGTTTCTCACGGTTTATTTCATGAATAGTGACACGTTTTGAAACACAGCTATATTCTGAGTATTTGCCACGTGAATCTCTGATCATAAGTTTACTTTTATCCCTAGGCAATAAGCTTGCCCAACAATGTAATCTAGGTCAGTTAAGAAAAGGAACGTTTTGCTCTGCTTAATAAATTTTATCTATTCAAACATTTTATTTGCATTTTAACAAAATTAAAAATGTTTATAGAAGCGTTTCTTTTAATCCAAACGAGATTACTCATCATAACTGAACAAAGACAATTTATCTTTCATATCATTTCACAAATATAGCAGTATCAGTTCTATGATATAAAGGTTACCGTTTACCCACATAGTTGACAAAATACTTGTTTAGCTGATCGTTCCTACTCTTTTGCTTAACTTGGCTGTAGTGACTTACTTTTGCACAATATTACCCTATGTCCACTTAGCTTAATGTGTTTGTTCAGTCTGATTGTACTTATAAATCCGTGTGACACAAAACAGTTTTAAAATATCATCAATTAAAGGCTTTATACTTCAAGCATATGTGTTATAGTAACATTGATAACATTGTTAATTTTGTGAAACCACTGTTAGTTTACGTTAAATATTTGTTCACTTTGTGCGTTAAATGTTTTCGGGAAAATATTTCAGTTCAGTTTGTAAGGAAGATCATATAGTTCGATAAGCATTGATTTAGTGAACAAAACTTTAAAAAACACGGATCGATTTAGTGAACAAAAATAAAAAAACACGGATATCAGCACTGTTTACTTTTTTTACTTTGAAATTACTTAAAGATTTTAACGTCAAAATGTTATATTGTAGACTTTCGTTCTGTAAATTGAAATCAGTTACTTTATATGATTGTTATTTGTATCTATCATCAGACCAAGACAAATCTGTTCTGTGTTTACCCTGACGTGAACGGGATCTGTTTTTCAGATTTATTTACTTACTTCATTGACATATCGCTCTTTTACTAGTTATATAAATATGGTAAAATCATTAAATGGTTTGTTATCATTCACCCACTAATGCATTAGGTAATAAATCCATTTTCCCATAATTATAACCCTGCTGTTTCTTTGTGATCGAATTTATGTCTTAACTTTCAACGTGTAAATTTGTTGCTTTTATTACTTATCACACCTACTTCCATTGTAATATTACCATGCTTACACTCAAATATGATTTAAATAGGATGATAACTACTTTAAAGCAGTTGAATTACAAAAAAAGGATTAAAAAGAAACTTGAATTAGATGTTTAAAACAAAATTGTTTGGAATGTGGATAAGTAGCTCATGGTACATCATAAGTGCATGTAAATAAAACACAAACTCTAAATATGACTAGTATCACACATATTGAAATATCTATTGAGATAACAAAACTTCAAGTTTTAGGTGATGGATTATGATTAGTCGTTTATGGTAAAGGTAAGATACGGGAAAAATTAAAAACATCTACTTCAACAAAACTACCAAAGACAAATGGTTTGTTATGGAATTCGCGCAAAGCTACACGAGGGCTATCTGCGCTAGCCGTCCCTAATTTAGCAGTGTAAGACTAGAGGGAAGGCAGCTAGTTATCACCACCCACCGCCAAATCTTGGGCTACTCTTTTACCAACGAATAGTGGGATTGACCGTCACATAATAACGTCCCCACGGCTAAAAAGGCGAGCATGTTTAGCAGGACGGGGATTTGAAACCGCGACCCTCAGATTGCGAGTCGAGCGCCCTAACCACTTGGCCATGCCGGGCCTGTTTTCAATAGCATTACATTTGTGAATGGAATTCATCTACGGAAAGACGTACATTTAGAATATCGTTATTCATAAAATGGTCAGTTACATACCTATGGCTTATAAGTAAAGAAAGAGTTATATTTAGGTAATCTTTAGTTAGGATAAATAATTTCCTATGGAGTTTAGTAACTAGATGGTAAAACAGAGAAGCTATGGCACTTAAGAATGAAACAGGGGTATATATATATATATAGTGACGGAATTAAAAAATACAAATACAAACAAACGTAATACCTATTTTAAACATTAAAAAAAAAAGAAAACTACATTGTGTTTGGTTAGTGTGATACATGAGATCAATATCTAGAGTTTTAATGCTTTAGGTTATCAGAAAACCAGTCCATTTCAGGGCTATATATTTGTATAATAGTTGTATATGTAAACTGTACTGTATTGCCATTAATTAGTGTGTTGTATGCAAAGAGAGTCTGAATGCTTTAGGTTAATAAGAAAAAAGGTCCTTCTCAGGACTATATTTTTGTAACATGAGCTAGTGCATGAATATATATGTGTAAATACGGAAGCCAAATTGTATTGTGTTACAAATAGTTGGTATGATACATACAGTATATATATCTATAATTTGAATGATTTACGTTAATACAAAGAAGAAGAAAAAAAACAGTTCTTTTCAGAAGAACAAAGACTCTAAGTTAAACTAGCAAATGGATAAGTACATGTATAAACCATGAATTACGCTACACCTTTAGTAAAACTGTTGTAGATAAAATTTTACGTATTAAAATGCTTTGTTTATCACTGAGTAACTGGATAATGAAGTGAAATTAAAATGTTGATAGCTTGACCATAACAATAATGCAGAACGAATATCGTGTCAGAAAATATTGCAGTCGAGGTCAAACAAAGTTGAATATGGCCTATTTATAGGCTGGAACATTTCACAACTTACATAGATGTATCTGCTTCCTGGTAGCAGACTTTGGAACTATCCTCCTCTTTGTAGCACATTGTGTAGCTAAAAGCCCTTATTCATACATTTTGGAACTATCCGCTTAGGACGTCACAGGTTGCACGATACCCTACCCCCACCTCTTGGCCGCCACCCCACAAATGATCTGGGGGGGCCATACTACTTAGGAATATCTACAATGTTGGTGTTAGCGGGAAAATGGTTAACTGTAAATTTAATTTTTGTTACATGTTTTTTTTTTATCTCCTATAGTTACCTAGAATAACTGGTTTTCACTTTGGCAAATAGGAAATCGGTAGGAGCATTTAAAAAAATTATTTAAGTTTTTGACTCTCTTAAGTGTTGGTTTCTTTGTTTGTAGTTGAGCACAAAGCTACACAATGAGCTAGTATTGGTTACTTAAAAACGTCATTTTTTGTAATATACTTTTTTAAGAGACAAGTTCCTTGCCTTATAAAATTGAGTAAACGTTACTTATTTTGTGTAATTAAAGGTTTCAATAGAGATGCATCCAGCTTGAACCCAAAGAGCTATATATATTGGGTTAATGTTGTTTTTTATTCCTTTTGTTTTCTGTGCCTAATTGTTTCTGTGGACAAATGTTTAATTATCTATTTTAAACTGGTAAATTTGTTCTTACTGCTTTTTCAGAAGTCCATGTAATTAAACAGGTTTATATCTGGTTTACTGCAGTCAATTTTTGGTGTTAAGCGGTAAAAGAATACCATACAACACTTTTTGTGTTACTTTCACTACGATCTGTTTAATATGGTAAGTTGAAGTTATTGTAGTTTTGTGTTGTCCTTATGTTGAAACTCACCAACAATGGTGTTACAGTAACAAAGCAGGACATAAATGACTTGAATTGAAAGAAAGCAAACAAATAATCCAGAAACTATGCGTAGGATGATGATGCAACGCGATTCGTCACATTGAATGTATCCCAGCAGTATGGAAAGCAATGGGAAGAATGGATGTGTACTTGCCTTTGGAAGATGTTGTCGTGACATTAAGCTAACACAGTTAACAAAGAAATCTAAGTCAGCCAAGACCAATAAAGAAGGGACTAACAAACAACATAGATTGGGTGGATTTTTTAGTGCTCTGATATCCACAAGAAATGAAAAATATATGTCATCCAAGCCTGACAGTGTCAGGTTTTTAACATTCGTGTGGGTGTAGGTGTGGGCAGGATTCTTTACAGTAGGTGTCTGTGACTTGTTGGCGATAAATTTAAAAAATAAACGGACAGCACACAATCCAGTTGTTTTAAAATAATATATTAAAACCAAGTCAAACGCATGTACAAAAATTCGTTACACTGTTGCTTAATGAACACAGTTGAAACCAGAGCTTTAAATAATTCTCGTTTTCGTCAAAAGTTCACATAGGCTGGTGCCGTTACTAAAAAACTGCTGTCTGTGATCACCTTGTTAAATAATTGAAGCGCAAACTTAAAGTTCAGAAATTTCTATCCGTGGATTTGTGGCAAGAAAGTGCTGCGCTTGGAGCCCGTCAACCATAAATGGTTGAAAATAACACCCTTTAATTAAATGTATTTTATTTCCACTAACTCAGAGACTTACGATAAAGCTATGATGATTTTACCATTAGAAATTGAAATATAAACACTTAACCTTTATCTTCTGTTCTAGAACAGAGGAGGAGCACTATATATATGTAATGATACCAAAGTGGACTTGTGACATTTGCTTTCAAGTTATTAAACTGAAGAGTAATTGAAACTGGTGTTATACCATGAGTTGTGTGCTAAAGACAATTGTATGCATTCTTGAGGAATATACCTGACTTTATATAATACGTCAATGTTTTACTAATTCCATTTGAATCAATTTATTATGACTTTTAATTTCCATTTGGAAATAACAAAATACAATTCTCTGTCTGATTATATGTATAGTATTGATTGTGCCTATGGAAATTATGTGGGAAGAGGGTATAAAAATCAAATACTATAGGAATTCCACCTCTTTATCCTGTGAACATTAACTGCACCAGAGTATAAACAAGTATTGTAAGTTTACATTATGACTGGTTCTTATCCAGCTAATCAGAAAGTGTCACACAAGTGTTAAGGCCATAAAAGTGAAGGCGGCCCGGCATGGCCAGGTGGGTAGGGCACTCGACTCGCAATCTGTGGGT
>NW_013666705.1:149954-156119 GCF_000517525.1 Limulus polyphemus
CCCTTGCAGCCTTGGGGGCGTTATAATGCGCCTGTCAATCCCTCTATTCGTTGGTATAAGAGTAGCCCAAGAGTTGGCGGTGGGTGGTAATGATTAGCTGCCTTCCCTCTAGTCTTACACTGCTAAATTAGGGACGGCTAGCGCAGATAGCCCTCGTGTAGCTTTGCGCGAAATTCAAAATAAACAAACAAAAGTGAAGGCAGTCATAGTATTCTCAGTGGTAATAATAGTAGTATTAATCCAGTCATGACTTATAGGACTGAAATACAACATGAAACACATGTAGAAATCAATGTTTTGGCTTGTGAAGGATACTCCATGTAAAAACTGCAGCTAGACTATGTTTCAGTAGGGGTTATATGCAAGACTATGAAAAGGGTACATAAAACTTGTACTGATCAAGGAAAAAAAGGAAAAATTCTGAAAGTAATGTTAATTATCTTAGGGTATGTTCTTTATGGGATCAATGGTGGTCTAATGCAGATCTTGTTAGTGATATTGTTGAAAATAGAGGTGTGACTGATACATCGAGAATGGTAAGATAAACATTAGCGCGAGTAGCTGTTCGAAAAGCACTGCTCAGAAGAAGTTACTAAATCAAAATGTTGAAATGAGCATCGGACCACCAACAATGGAATAAGAAAAGCTGGATATCTGTACTCTTTATAGTTTAATCCAGTTTTGAATTGTTTGCCAACAATCAACGACAGGTTGTTTGACGGAAGACAGGCAAACGGTATCATAATCAATATACAACATTTACAGAGAAGCGTTGTAGAGTAATCAGTACGTGTTTGAGGCTGCACCTCGGCCAACAGTGTTGATCTACACATTACTAATGGCACCTTGACTTGTGACAAGTACAGGCAGATTCTGATCCATCATGCCAATCCCTCAGAAATATGACTCATTGGATAGGGATTCATCTTTCAACAAGACAATGATCCCAAATATACAATAAATGTAGTGAAACAACATCTTATTGGTAGAAAGACCAATGGGACCCTCACTACTAGTAATTTCCTCAGGGTGAGTGGGGTGCAGTTGGATAACTTATCCAAATAACATTTGCTACTTGGCTTTACCATTGCGTCACGTGTTAACACTTATCAGATAGGAGAGCCCATTATGTGATCATCCTAGTCATATCAGTGTGCACAATTTCTTAGGTATGCATCCATATTCTAATTTATTCTGAGAAAAGGGTGTTTTGTTGAACCATTCTATGTTACACATAAAGGTAAAAAAAAAGGAGTATTTTCGTCAGAATCTCAACAAAATTTGTGGAAATTGGAGTATAGCACCTTTTTAGTGGCCCAATAAAGAAATATGGCTGTTTTTGTTCCATCTTAAAAATACTGTGGATTAATGAGCAGATGAAACTGCCCAGGTTTACTGATGCACCACATGCCACGAGAGGTCACTTCGAAGGCCACTTTAAGAATAAACCAATAACTGTGAAATACTTGTACTTTGGAGTGAATATATAGTATTTGCCATCGCTATCCACCATACCAACTTTAACATACAGTGGACCTGCTTGGCCTCCAGAATCAGCAGGTTATATGCTGTCATGTATGTTTGCATACAAGTAAACATATTTTGAAATATTGTGCACATGTATTAGTGAATTGCCGTATTGTACTAATTTTGTACTATTTGTATTCAAAACTTTTTATTTATATCTAAACTTGTCACCAAACATGTTCGCCCTTTTAGTCGTAGGGGCGTTATAATGTTTCGGCCAACCCCACTATTCGTTGTTAAAGAGTATCCCAAGATTAAAAAAGAGGAGTAGTTTCGTCAAAACCTCTATAAAAATTTGAGGAAATGGGGGTTTAGCACCTTTTCGGTGGGTCAATAGAGAGATATAGTTGTTTTTATTCCATCTTAGAAATACTAAGGACGACTAGCGCAAATAACTCTCGAGTAGCTTTGCGGGAAAATTCAACTAAACAACAAACAACAATCTATGTCTAATTGCAATGTTGTTGTTTAATTATTGTTTTCCTGCTCCGAGTTTGTTAACATTTTTGTGGTATATTGTTTTCTAAGTACTTTCTGTATTGCAATTACATTTTAAGTCGCATGCACTTCCTCGTAATTGAGTTTTGAGTGACTTCATTGTAATTTTAATGGCATCCTTATTTTAAAGTAGTTATTTTTTTATTTCATCTTATTTTTTTTCAGTCCCAGTGAACTTCTATGTGCTACCGTGAACCAAATATTTAGCAAACACGAAGATAACCATTTAAAATAATTTTCATCGTGATAACCTGTACGCTATGCTAGGGTCAAGCTGGTTAATTATAACTATTGGAAATCTAAATAATATTTAAATATCAAATTTAAATATCTGCAGTTATTTATGACTCCTAATTGATTCCTTGTTTTTAATATGTTTTTTCTTCTTTCTTCTCTTCCTCTTAATTGAGTAATATATGCGTATTTTTGTTTTGAATTTCGCACAAAGCTACACGAGGGCTATCTGCGCTAGCCGTCCCTAATTTAGCAGTGTAAGAATCGAGGGAAGGCAGCTAGTCATCACCACCCACCGCCAACTCTTGGGCTACTCTTTTACCAACGAATAGTGGGATTGACCGTCACATTATAACGCCCCCACGGTTGAAAGGGCGAGCATGTTTGTTGTGACGGGGATTCGAACCCGCAACCCTCAGATTACGAGTCGAGCGCCCTAACCACCTGGCCATGCCGGGCCATATGCGTATTCTAACAGTTGTAATGAATGAAACTTTTCCTTTCATAATTTAGTAAATATTACGTATTATGTTTTACGAAAGCTTGAAGTTGATGTCTTTGGCTTAAATGTATCTGATCACACGGTGTCAATCTTAATATGTTATTATTTTACTATATCAGTAAATGGTATGAGATTTATTGTTTAATTATAAATTTAAAAATGTCTGTGAACCAGTATGTATTTGTCCTTTTTTTCATGGTTTCTGTCTCAGAAATAAGCTTACTTAACAAAGAAAATAAGACTTGACTTATTGCAGTTCTCAATCATTATAGCCCCCTGCCACCGTGGCTCAGCTGTAAGTCTGGTGGCTTATAACACTAAACATCAGGGTTTGATACCTATGGTGAGCACTACACAGACAGCTCATTATGTAGCTTTGTGCTTAACAACAAACAGTCATTATATACGTGAACTTTAACATTATGCGTATGGCAACTGATATTTTTGTTTTACACTAAAACAACAATAAGCTGTGATAAAACTGCATTCTTTCAAGTTGCCTGTGAATGGTGTAATAGATTTTTAGGAAACGCTTGTTTGTTTGTTATTAAGCACAAAGATATACAATGGGCTATCTGTGCTCTGCCCACCACGGGTATGGAAACCCGGATTCTAGCGTTGCGAGTCCGCAGAGATACCGCTGTGCCACTGGGGGGGGGGGGGCTTTAGGAAACGCAAATAAACTAGTACTCGTTTATAGTTTAAAATCAGATTCACAAAGCTAGATACTCAGTTAACTAATAATAAAACGAAACAACATATACTGACGAAAATTATAGTTCTTGGTAAGTGGGTTTTGTATATAGGATAGTTTTTAAATAAGATAATTATTTATTGGGGAACTTTGTCAGGAGGTATTTAGAATTGTATTGTTGTGACTTGATGGTAACTAATAGTGAGAAGTAGATTAGTAAACATTTTCTACATTACGAGAACAAAAGCCTTTTGGTTTCAAACCCAGGGGATTTTGTTTTCTTTAATGCAAATGGAAAACGCGAACGGGGAAGAATAACACATATTTACATTTCTGTGAGAGAACTTCGATGAGCCTCGTACCGTTGCCCTCAGCCAAAGATAAGATCTGGCTCGCTAGATCCATCAACTCTGGTGTCAAGTTGTGTAGAGCGCAGATGCTCACATGCGATTTTCACGTGGCTTTAGTCGCGTTATGATCACACTGCTCAGGGCTCGTGCAGGCATTCATTCCATGCGTGACTGTTTATTAACCCGTGACTGACATTAAACTTGATAGTTTAAAAGAAAGAGCCCCTTTCATTTGTCATATTTCTATGTAATATATCTATGCCCGAAGAAACAAGTATAAGCTATAAATATATACACTGTCAAATCGTTATTAATACCTTCACAAACCCTGAAGAGTCAGGTTTCAATATATAACATGTGTTATGGTAATGATCATTTATCATCGTATTCAATATGCCGTTCAGATATTTGGCACTTTAGGATAAAAGTTAGTTTCAAATCTGCATGTCATAATTCACAAAATTCTGAATAGTGTCTAAGCATGTGAATATAATTATAAAGCTGTGCAAGCTAAAGATATATCTTAGGTGTGAAAAAAAAGGTGCGGCCAAAAAAGGGTTGAGCGTGCGACTTAAAGGAATGAAATCAAAATTGGCGGCCAAACTGATAGTTACACTTATAGCATTGATAAGAATTTGATAGGAAATATTCATTCATTAGTTAGCCAGGCTGCGTTTTCTGTTCAACTTGGGACATGATGGTGGGTAAAATAAAATATGTCATCTCTCTCATGCATTCGGTATAGCCGCATCAAGCATCATTATTTATGCATTGTTTAAGATAATATCACGTGACGCTAAACTCTCTTTAATTAGGATAATTTCATAAAATTTAGTAAATTTATGCTGAAAAGTTGGCAATGAATAATCAATAATAACCATCCACCGGTATGATTCTTTTGAAAACTTGAGCTAAAAACTGCTAATCTAGTTTGCTTGGCCTTGCCAATATTTATGCATCTTGCAGATGCTTTAATTCTATATTTTTATGCTCTAGATTAGCCGTCTTTAATACGAATGACAAAAAACTAAAAATGGTTCATTTTACTCTTAGGTGAAGCTGTAAAAATGGTAGACCGACAGCTCTCGTGACTTATTTAAGCGGTTTTTGTTGAATAACTATGCACATGTGGCTTATATTTACCCTAAATGCGACTCCTAATTGCAGGTTGTAAAGATCTAACAATGTACCAAATGTAAAAAAATCCATAAAAGTTAAGTATGTTTTTCTATCAAATATAGATATATATAATAGTCTGTACATATAAATGCCTGTCTGTCACGCTATTTATCTCATGAACGGTTAAACGTAGAAACAAAAGTTACATATCAAAATGTTTCTTTTTAAGAGCACTTTACAGGAAAATGACTTTTTTTTTGCAATTCCTAAAATTTCATATCGATATCAACGTCGATCAATCAGTCTTAGTATGTGCTGAACGGTCAATCTGAGAAAAAACGTATCAAGAACAAAATATTTCTTTTTGTGAGGGAATTTCAGGAAAAAACTGGACTTCCTTAGTCGATGGATTGATAGAAATGTTTAGAAATAACAATTGTCAAAAAGCGTCTATATCGGTAATGGTAATAACAAAAAATGGTGGCATCCAGCCGAAAAAATGCCAGTGGCTACTTAGCGGAACTGAGAGCTTTATTGTATTGTACCTAGAAAAACAAAACATTTTTGAGAACAGTGCATTGCAGTCAGTCTCCTTTGATTAAAAACAAATGCAGTGTGATTTTCGTTATTGAAATAACACATGAAATGACGAAAGACGGTTGTAAACGGCCCACTAGACAATCATATTGCATATACTCTCTTATCAAAGAGATTGGGTTTACTGCACGTTTCAAATTTATTCATCATTCTTTATACGAAAAGTACCCTTGAATTGTTTCAACGGCCATTTGCTAGTTTATTAATATTTCTGAGATTGTTTCTCATTTCCGTTGAAACTTATACTAATATGTTTATTATAATCTGTATATATTATTTCAATACCGGTCTACAATAACAAAAACATTAGGAAATGTAATGTATTTTTAAAATTACATTGCAAATGTTTGAAGCACGGAAAAATCAATCACTTATTATGTATTATCGAAAAAAGTACTTTGCAACCTAAAAATAAATTCACTCTCTATGTTGTATTTGATTTACCGAATAAGTTCTTTGTAGTATTTTACTTTCGAAAAACCAAACAAAAAATAACTTATTGCTGGTAAACATTTAATCACCTAAGGCAGTGCTTCTCAACCTTTTCCAATATCATTTACACTTATAAGTTTTTCACAACAGCTCACTCAACCCAGTTCGAAAAAAGACAAAAAAGTACGAAATTAAAATGCAAAATTCTTTAT
>NW_013666705.1:156472-162995 GCF_000517525.1 Limulus polyphemus
CGTATTTATCAAAATACAATTAAAATAAATAATAATAATTAATGATTTTTTTGCTCTTTAATTTGTTATACAATTGATAATTCTCATTCACCCTGATTCTGATCTCCTCCACCCCTCGGTGAACCATTCACCCAGTTGAGAAGCACTGGCCTAAAGATCTAGAAGTTAGAAAACGAGCAATCTCAACTGAGGCTAAATAGGAGTCGTAAGTGATGTAAATTCCGGCAGGTTGCTGCTCAGTGGTTAACGTGCCTTTCTGTAGATTAGAAAATCCTAGATTTGGGCTAAACACGCTCCGCGTTTGCAACTGTAGTTGCATTGTAACAGTGACAGTCATCCAGTCAATCCTGTTATTTGGCTCAAAGTCGGACAAAGTTGTTTGTTTGTTTTTAATTATGCACAAAGCTACAGAAGGGCTATCTGTGCTCTGCCCACCACGGGTATCGAAACCCGGTTTCTAGCGTTGTAAGTCCGCAGACATACCGCTGAGCCACTGGGGGGCCGGACAAAGTTCTTGTGTCTGTAGATGCTGTTGTCTGACTGTCTTCTTTCTGGTCGGTAGTCAAAAAATTAGGGAATTTATACCCGAAGTTAGAGGTTCATGACCGATATGTATAGAATATGAGTGATAATCAAATACAAAATGTCATTTCCAAACTTAACGTCATCTGAATTGAAATGTTATTTTTTCTATTTTTTTTAAAGATTTTATAGAGTATTAAATATAATACAGAAGACTGAGTACGTTAAATTAAAATTTGAATATGCAAGTGAGCAAGTCACGCGACAACAACAACCGATTTAAATTCACGCTGGAAGCAAGAAATACATTTTGACATTACGTAGTGCAATGCCAGCGAAAATTGATCACTTTTTGAGAAGGGTCTGTAACAGTCCTTACCAACACAAGATATTCAAAAATTCATATAATAAAGATGTATTCAAACCGGGGATTTAGAATTTACAAGTTGGGGATACTTTGTACTTAGTGTCGTATCCCAACTTTAACACGCCTACCGAATCTTACGTATGCTTAGTTGTGTAATTGTTTTCAGATTTGTTTTCATTTGCACTCATTTTTAATTTCATAATCATCTTTAAACAATTTAAGTCTTCAGTGTGTTGTTTATCTTTATAAGAATGAGAGGTGATATTGTTTAAATATGGCGCTGGCTATTTTGTATTAAAACAGTAAAACAATATTTTTACTCGAATGTCAAGATCCGTATTTTGCCATATTTTAAAATGTTTAAACCTTTTATATTTATAATGGACAACATGCAAAAGGTAATCACAGGACAAATTAACATTGATATTCCGTACGCTTTACGAATAAGTCATTGAAATCACAACTTGCTCAGTAGGATCAAATTAGCCAACGAAATTGAGAAAATTTTGTAGTTATTGAATCAATAATGTCCTGCTAAATTGTTTAATGGTTGGCTTATAAGTCTCAGTTTGAAGTAATGTTAGCAAGAGATCATTCAATCACGCCAAAGGAATGTATATGTATCGTATATCACATGAACTTTAGTCCTAAAGGGTTTGGTTTGAAGTTCGCGCAAAGCTACATGAGGACTACCTGCACTAGCCGTCCCTAATTTAGCAGTGAATGACTAGAGAGAAGGCAGCCAGTCATCGCCACCCACCGCCAACTCTTGGGCTACTCTATTACCAACGAATAGTGGGACTGACCGTCACATTATAACGCCCCCCCCCCGGCTGAGAGGACGAGCATGTTTGGTGGGACGGGGATTCGAACCCGCGGCCCTCATATCAAGACCATGTAATGACGAACTAAGAAGATATTTTGAAAGAAAACATAAAACTTGCAATAAGGATGGTGTATTTGTGTGCCAAATGTCATAAACTGTACAATCTTTCGAAACGCCACGTGTCTAATGATCTCCCCTCCTTATGACAGTAAAACTGATAGAAGTAGTCTGAGCTACATTCTTCACCACATTTGTGCCTGATGCATTATAGAACAAATCAGATTGCACAAGCCCTAACCATTCAAGATTGTAAACCAGGTCAATGAGGAATGGCCATGCCAAGAATATATTTACCCAAAACGTTATCAGCTGACTGGAGTACGTACCAACCCAAGTGTTTGTTATGCAGGATATTGTCCCTGCTGAGGCCCACTACTAAAAAGTCACTTGGACAGAGGCCACTTTGCATTCAACTTCTGCCAGATGATAGAAGAAAAGGCCAGACCAGTTCTTACAGAACAGATTGATGTTTTTGAGAAGATACATTCAGCAGCAAAAGATCAGGTGGAATATATTTTGATAGGTATCTCAAGCTGATGGTAAATACATTAATTTTACTAGTATGAACAAGCCTCAGTTTGATTACCTGTTTCCAGAATTTCATTTTCAGGAATACCATGTAAGACCTGTAAGAACCTGTTTGTGGGTTCTCCTCTTTAAATTATTTTTGGTGTTTGAAAAATACTCTTGTTATAGATTGAGAAATATGCTCAGCTTGTTGTGTGTTTGATGAATGATCTTGTTTCTCTGTATATTCGCTTTAGACGCTTCGGCCGTCAATAATTGATAACCAACCATATCTGCCCTCTTGTATGGGTCCTCTTATAAATGAGAACATTGATGCTGACATCCTAATTTTAGAAGGCGTGTATTTACAGAGAAGTATCAAATCTAACAGAAGCCTTCATCTCTACGAAGCTATGCAGAACTCGTCAATTTTTTCAGCTAAGAAAATTCAGAAGTTAAAGCTGGGTTTTTCTCTCTGAAGCACGATAACAGATGATACTTTGGTAGGAAGGCCAGTTTAAGTATGCTTTTTCCAACTATAATGCATATTGCCACATGCATCTTGATTACAGAAAAAGAATGTCATATCGTGTGTGGGTGCTATACATGATGTTATATATAGTACATATTTCCTTGATAACAACAGTTAAGAGCACATGGTATAAGATAAATAAACTTAATAGCAGGATACAGAGAGATGAAATACAGCTTTTATTAGTTAAATATTATATTATATACTGTTACTGTAGTACAATGAAAAAATTATATCGTCAGATGCAATATATCTGTGGTGTTATATCTTGAAACAGCAATTAATAATACATTATATACAGATATTCTCATGCCAAAGTCAACAGGTCAGCTGCCAGTGCTGCCTGGTGTGAGATGTCAAACTGTGTGTATATGAGGTGTCTTACAATCCTTAGAGTAACTTCACAATCATTCCCATTAAACATATTTAAAGGATATAAATCTCAACTCATGCTAAGTTATACAAGTCTCTGTATCACCTCTTGTAATTAACATTATTCCACTGCAGGTGTGCACGACACAAAAACATAGTCATGCAAGTATACATTTTATGGAACAATCATTGTAGTGTGTAATATTTGTCCTAGTAGGCAACTTTCCTACATCCAGTTTATAAACATGTCATAACCTCATACAGAGTATATATATAACAATTACATGAATATGCCAAAAGAAGATATATTCTAGTAATGGAAAGGTATAATATTATTTTATTTCTAATCATTGCACTCCCCTTTTCTTTCTGCAGGGTCTTTCTAAACCTCACACTTAAAACTAAATGTTAAAGGGCAAATAAAATTAACTACTGTGGTCATAAGTTCCTATAATCCAATACTCTTTATACACATGTATGATGCTATAACAGCTACACTACGGTGATAAACGGTACTAAATTAAGTTTAATGGTCCCAGTCAGTCAGTTACAAAACAATGACAACAACAACAATATAAACTCAAAGTAAAATGAAGTCCAAAAGTTAAAATGAAAATGAACCAAAATTGTATTTTATCACAAATTAAATTGAAAATAGATAAAAAGTATAGAGACATTTACATGTTTACAACACCAGAAAAATAATAAAATATACAAAAACTACATAAACAATTGAAAATTGAACTGAATACCAAATTTCAAAAAATAGGTAATGAAACACCAAAACTGTACAAAATTTGTTACATTACAAAAATTAAGACTATCAGCCTGTTGCATATAAAATTAAATGTTATAAGAATAGGGTTTTAAAAACTATAATCTTTAATCATATCGTTGAACAAACTTAAACCTAGGAAACGTAGAGGTGCAATACAAAATAGAACTAAAAATATAAAGTAACATAAACGAAATACAACACAATCAAATCACTAGATTCACTCTAAATCATAACAAAGAAAATAACAATGAAAAACTAATGCAAATATTCATAAAAGAAACATGAAAGTTGGTTAGGTCTGTTTTGATGTAGTAATGGGTAGCCAACCAGCCAGTGAAAAGGTGTAAAAGTTGATAGATTGGGAACCATGATCCTCAATAATTTGGCTTTCGTCTATCTTATTGAATACCATTGGAGTTGACAAAAGGCAAAATTTGGGTCAGCGATCTTATGGATATATTTTAATGTTAGAAGATGTTTCCCCAATTTGTTGTATTAGTATTTCACCCTCTGAGGGGACAGGGGTCCTGCTGCTTCTACCTCGTCTTCTGAGTCTGTGAAGTAAGGTGAGTCATTGGTTTGTAGATGGCTGCGTTAGGCAAGGACTCTAAGACTGGTTGTGATCTCCATGCTGGTTCTGGTAGTCCAGATTATTGTAGAGACCAGTTTAACTGCTTTCTCTCCAGTCGGCTTCGGTGGGTCCTCTTCCATATGTTCAGTAGCCTAGTGTTTGAAGTTTCCAATGAAGTATTGGGTTCTTTATTCAGTGCCCCCAGCTCTGCCAGTGCAAATTCATATATTGTTTATAAAGTTGTGTCTTTGAGATAAATTTTTTCACGGGTCAAAAAACGGAAACATGATAAACAGTGGTCAAATATCATGCCTTTTTACCACAAAGTCAGGACTGAAAAATTCAAGTTAACTCAACCTGTAATAGGTCAGAAGATCAGCAAGTAATGAGAGGTAACCAATTAGGCCTAGTAAAATGTCATCTGGACAGGAAATAGTGCATGTACTAGATTTCACAATATGAATGATGAATGCAGTGACCCCTCTACTTCAAAAAATGCATTATCCAAGCATAGTGCACATACAACTACTATAGCTAGGTCCGGATTGTCCCAGAATCTGTAAATGGTCTTACTGGTCATTGAATAAAACTTCCTTACATGTATACGAGTTCCTCTACCATTGTCTGACTGCTAAAAGGTATATCTCAAGTTCCAATGGTGTAAGGCTGGTAAAATTGCAAACCGACACCTTAAATTAATGACTAAAATTAGCCCAACTATTTTACAAGCAATGAATAAAGTTTCTAACCCCATCTGTGGCCCATCTGTTGTAATTTTAGATTGCCTTTAACACAAGGTTAAATATAATCGAGATAAGTGAGTAAAATCATGCCCAATTTCACATATGAGTACAGAGTTATGTTCGTAACCTAACGTAATCTAATGACATCCTTCTTCGTAAATAATATTGAAATAAAACAATTAGTAATACCTAAGAAGTCCAGAAATAATTCAGTTGAACAAGTGGAACATATACCTAAATCAAAATAATATAAACACTGCGCATCCTTTTTCTTGTGGATGAACAAATAATCATGATTCCCTTCATGAAGCCTAAATCACAAAAGTCTATGAATATTGCAGTTGCCTAAGATGTAAAGTATTCCTTCACTAGCACCAATGAAAATAGCTGGTTCACCATGATTCCCATTTGGTGTGGTGTAGGTTCTAAAGAAGCATTGCATCTTTAAGTAAAAAATCGCACACTTATAAACATTCCAGTTTGGGATCGAACCAAATATATACCATAGAAACATGAAGAGAAAACAAAACACACTGTATTTCTCCATTAAAGTGGACCAGTCTATTCACTTTGGTCACATACACATCACAGTATCCTAAGCCAACTTGCTGTCCTTTAAGTATAACCTCCACTGGCCTCTCGGAAGTGATAGGTGTCTTACGTAGACTGAATGGCATGATGTGGAATTCTTACAGTTCTTCCCAAGTGTTAAAAGCAATCTTAGATCTAATTTCGTAATCCAGTTTGACTTGACCTGTAGGCCACAATTCAAATGTAGTGTACCAAACCAACAAATGACTTTCCGCCATTTTTTTATCCCATCCGTTTATTTAACTCTGTTTCATTTAAATACCATTTATTCATTTGATTGATGTACAAAAGTATCTTTAACAATTAATTTTTCCTCTTTTTTTTAACTGTCACACGCAAATTATGCGATCTTAGGCACGTGTTCTGCTGTTAACCTTTTGTTACGACAGCGGAAGTCACGTGACTCTGGTAACACGTCATGAGTTTCTAGAAGGATCATGTCTCTTCCTGGCAACTCTAGTCTTTTTTAGGCGCCCTCTAGTTTACTATATAAGCCGGCAACTAAAGTGACGAGATAGATAATTGCAGACAGGCAGAGACAGAGACGGACAGTTGAGTCAAGCGCGATAGTGACTGCAAGTAAAGTGCGTGAATCGTTGTGAATTATAGCGTGTGTTTAAGATAAAGTAACTGTGGAAATTCTGTGTATTATAA
>NW_013666705.1:163917-176767 GCF_000517525.1 Limulus polyphemus
ATATAATATTAAACTGATATAGTATTTTATTATATTAAACTGATATAGTATTTTATTATATTATATTAAACTGATATAGTATTTTATTATATTATATTAAACTGATGTTGTATTTTGTTATATTATGATTGACATCATTAGTAATTCTTTCTATTGTAGTGTAATACAATCTGTGTTTTTTGACTGGTGGGTTCCGTAGTTCTTTTAGTTGTTGACGGTTAAGCCTAAAGGTGAGCCCTGTTTTCGTCTGTTATTCAGTGTTGAGGATTCTTTCTATTGTGCTGTTTTCTATAAAGTTACTCCACCAGGTAGACATGCTTTACAGCATTAATTGTCCAACTTAACAATTTCATTTTGAGTTTTCTTTCTGATCATAAGTATCATCTTATTACAAGTTACAGCTTTCACAGTAAGTAAGAATATTTTTAGAACAGGTATGACGTTTCGATCACTGGTGTGATCATTCTCAAGTATACAAGTTTTAACGGTAAAAACTGAGTTCGAGTAGTAACTGTTCAGATGCGACTCAATCTTGCCAACAGGAATTTCAGCCCATTTCCGGAGCTATCATTAATCAACGTGAAATGAGTCAAGTAATTAACAAACACGTAATGGAAGGACCGAATTTTCTAGTTAATATAGCAGATGTCCAAACAAAGCGATTCATCACTACACCAAGTTCGTGCAGACTTAAAGGGCAGTTTCTACGGAATAAAGAAACAAGGTAACAAGTTTTTCTCAAAATCTCTTATTAAAAAAAAGAAAAATGTTAAATAGGGACTCAAGTTTACCCCAACTTGGCTTTACTGTTCTCCTGCACTAGTTACAGCCTAAAGCGAGATTGTATTTTTTTTTTTTTTTTTTGTTGGACTGAACATATCATTCGGTCGGGGCAAGGAGTGAAGACAAGAAACACTTGGACAATAGGATTCACACCTAAATATCTACCTAAAGGGCGATCAATGGCATCTACACTGTACTCTTGATGAGGAGCTAGAAGCTTAAATCAGGGAAGAAAATTATTTCTGGAGACAATGTCTGGAGAGACAACTTATTGTTACTCTCATCCTAACTATGTACCATCTGGTAGAGACACAAAACAAGTTGGTGAATCCAAAAGTGGAAATTTCCTTTACATTAGTAAGCTATGGGCAGATTATGACTCTGTAATTAGAAAATACTATAAACGTGCTCAATGAAATTATATCGAACAAAATTGGACAATTATTACTGAAACAAATAGTAGATTTTCCTTACACTAATGACAAACACTGACCAGAACGTAGTTGAGTCAACTTTTGTTGACAGGTATTAATTACGAGTGCTGCGTATTGTACCCTATAGAGGTTAAAGTCAAGAGGAGTTTTATACGGTTTGTAGAAATGAGTAACCAACCAGATGAGCTGGACTCAAACAACAATATAATTACGTATATTGGCCACAAAGGATCAGACTTTAAAAAAGGGATGGCGAACAAGGTTACGATGGGGCTGCCACTATGAGTGGAGGAGTCTAATTAGCCATGCAGGATAGAATAATAGAGCGAGAACCTAAGGAGTTGTTTGATCACTGTGCATAACCTAAGTTGAACCGTGATGCAGTAAAGGGAATGACAGAAGTTGGCAAAATTTGTTTGAAACTGTACAAATAGTGTAAGTTTTCTTTGACCAGAGCATTTATCACTGGACCGTAGCGTGCTTTCATCAATTATTTATTTTTACAGATCCTGACGGTGGGAAGGCTTTATGATGGGATGCTTGCTGTTGTTTAAAAATTCAGTAAGGCTGTGATAAAAATCTTAAAACTAAACGTAGTATATATATATATATATAATTATATAATTTGTATTGTAGAGACCCTGAGAAGTTACAAAATAAATAATCCTATGGATTGTTTGACAGAGTGAAAATCACATTTTATGGATCAGGTTTGACTACTGATGTTGTTAATGTTGCCGACGTTATGTCAAGACGTAACTACTTAGGTAGCAGGATTTATTATGATCATCGGAATTAGTTTCTGCAACATTGTGGTTCTTTACATAACACATGTATTTTTTGCTAGAAATTTCACATAACACCACTGAGAAATCAAGAGTTCTGATTCGTGACGTTTCTTTACAATGACACATTTTTATTAGCAATCTTACTTGTGACTTGAGAATGTGACTCTGAAGATATATTCTGGTATTATATCTGGAGGAGATCGTGAAAATTTAAGTGCGTCGAAGAGTACGCCTACTTACAACATTGATGGTTTGTTTTATGTATTGCTGTAGTCAGTCAATGAGTGTCTTCCAGAGGCACAGAGGTAAGTCTGAAGGCTTATAACGCACAGCACAGATATCCATTGTGTTGCTTTGTGTTTGACTACTAACAAACAAATAAAATAGTCAATGGAGAAATACATCACTAATTTCGTTCAATTACGTTTTTAGAATATTTCTCTGCAGAGTTGGCGGTGAGTGCTGTTTCCTTCCCTCTAGTATATCATTGACTATTATGCGCAAATATTCCTTTCCGTTGCATTGCGTAACAATTCTGAAACAAACAATTCATTTTTAGTGTGTTTTTATGTTGCTGGTCTTACAAAGTAAATGCAATATTCGCAAGATGTAGAAAAAATGTTTTCTTCGTTGCACACATTGGTAATGCAAGAGATGCGATATTTCTAACATCCAACACCAGGGCACAAATCATAAGGTGGGTCATTATGTAATGTGCCCTGGTGTTGGATGTTTGTATTGTGGCTGCGATTTTTTCTCTCTCTCTCTTTCATGAATTCGCATTTAATTATATATATATACGTGTGTGTGTGTGTGTCTGTTTCAAATCCATTTTTTAGAGGGAATAACAATATTTCTTAAAAGCATCAAAAACATTTCTCGAAATAATTTAATTTTTTTCCAGACATTGTTTGAGCATTTTAATATACACATTTCTTGATATTGGCAGAACACTCTAATATATATATTGTTGTTGTTGTTTTCTATGTTGTAGTCATTGAAGTGCCAACCAAAGTATTTTTGACATGATTGAGTAATTGGAAGACCTTTGTCTTCGGATGATATAAACCTTTAAACCCAACGTTTATCAAGGAGCTGAAGGACAGAAAATAACAAAAAACAATGTGTGTGTCCAATTACTCAAGATTGTTTTTCATATCTGCCTAAAAATTAAAAAAGGTAAGGAAGATATTGTGTGCAAATCATAATAAATGAGTAAATAAATGAAATAGTAAAACATTTATAGCAATAAGAAGAATAAAACTATTATCAAATCACTATGACGTAATGTCTACTTACTTTCTTCCCTAGAAAAAGTTTTGGTTGAGCTATCAATGACTTTACTAAGTGCGTAACTCCTCCCCCCTTCTTAAAAAATAATACAGTAACCACCTCACGAGCGTACATAGCTTTGTTCAGCATCTCTTCAAATACGGGTGGGTATTACCGAACCACGTAGATACCGAGGTCGGGCCTCCTCCCGTGGTGCATCATTTTTCATTTACACAATTAAAATTAATGGCGAATAATGAAGGGCGCGTAATGCTGAGCGCATGCGTGAAGATCAGAAGGCTAAATTTCGTATTCTGCTGAGTAATTTTTTTTTTTCATTGTGACCCGGTAAAGAAAATTGCTTTAATTTACATACAGTATTTTTTTGCCAAGACAACTGGCTATTTGTTATTTTCCTTCAAATAAAAAAGAAGCTTCATTTGTCATTGCTGTTCTGACAGGAAAATTTTAAGATTTTATAGTTTTTTCTAACCTTGAACTAAGAATATTTTTTCGATTACTTTAAAGCCACGGGCGCAAGGCTGAGAGAGGTATTGTTCATTTGAAGCATTATGATATATGTTTTTAAATGGTAACTTGTAGTTTTAAGCGTTTTAGGGGATTAGTGTCCGTTACATAGACGAGTGTCAAGTACTGGAGAATGGGGATTGTTGAATAAGTTTTAATTGTTTAATAACTTCAGTAGGTTTGCGCCCCTACGACTTTAAAATCTTTGGCTAAATCCAGTAATGACTCGCTAATTCAGATCAAAAAGTATAAGCTTTGAGTTCAAATAAGAAATAATATTTTAAAAGTTTTTACTGTGATATGCAGTACTGCAATATGATTTACATTAAATAAGTAAACCTAGAATTAGAATTATTAGTCTAAGGAGCAGTAATAGCTAATTGCTAGAAAAGTATACCATAGAATAAATAAGAAAGTTATATTCGTATTCCTCCTTAGAATCCAATTTGACTTATCTTGATAAGGTTCTTGTACACTTATGAAGAAATATATTGGCTGAATGTTTAATTAGAACTGTAGATAATATCAGTTTGGACCACCTCTCGTCCCAGTAATAGCCTGAACTCGATAAATTTCAAAAGATGCCAGACTTTTCCTTCTTCTTTGTTACCCCACCTGTCGAGTAGTATGGTCTGTAATTAGTGTACAGGTGCCGGCTGAAGATTAACGTGGCAAATGCGACTATAAATTTTATCCTACAAATGCTCGGTCGGATTGAGGTACTTATTAATGAAGATGACTAAAGTCACTTCAAAACAACTTTGGCCAATAACAGCACAGTGAATTGCAGAATTATCGCCGTGGAATAGCAATTTTTCATCCGAGTGGGAATGGATTACTGTTGAATGGACATCATCGGAAATAAAGTGGGTCAACTGGGACACAGTTTGACGTTTGTGGCGGTTTTCAAGTTTCTTCTATAATTTTTCTCTCAGTCCCAGCTGGCAGCTAGCTGCTGGTGTATCCTCTTTTATATTTGCTCCTGTTTTTAAAGTCTGATGATAGATGTCTGTGAACAGCTATACTGAAAAAAAACTACGGTGCTACTGCTAGACGGACACCGACTCTCACGCTCCTTTGAAAGTCACAGATGCCCTTGCTTTTACTCAATTTTTTGTAGACCTCCTATGATATGACAACATTTCTGCATTTATAGAACTCATTCAATCACTGACACACCAGCTAGTTTAATAAATCAATAGATTTTTTTACAAATGAAGGTGAGTGGAAATCCTAATAAAGTGGCTAGTCAGTGCATTAATTTTTGGAAGTTAAAGCGGAATATGAATAAGCCTTCCATTTTTGTCTTTTTACAACATGTTAAACCTGTCCTACCTGGTTATAGATATTTTCTGCTCATGACTTGTTAATTACCAAATGATTTTATTCGCCTAAAAGGAACTCTACTAGTGACACGTATTTAAAATGCAGCTTATCACAACTTAAAGGATTTCATTTGTCAGTCCTAAGATCATTTTATTTAACGAAAGTTATCTCCTGTTCGGGTTATATTAAATCATGTTCATTGCTGTTTTGGCAAGAAAATGTTTAAGTTTTTTATGATGGTTTCCAATTTTGAACTATGAATATTTTTTGATTATTCTAAAACACGAGAAGCAAGGCTGATAAAGTATTGAGCCCCCCAGTGGCACAGCGTTATGTCTGCGGACTTACAACGCTAGAATCCGGGTTTCGATACACGTGGTGGGCAGAGCACAGATAGCCTATTGTGTAGCTTTGTGCTTAATTACAAACAACAATGTGGATAAAGTATTGTACATTTTGGGCACCATCGGCAACAAAATGGATTAACTGGGACACAATTTGACGTTTATGACGTTCTTAGAAGCCTGTTGAATAATATTTTTTCTCGATCAGTTACCAACAGCCGGTAGCCAAAGTTTTTATGTTGTTGCCAGCTGCCGGAGTATTTTCTTCTAAACTTGCCCCTGTTGTTAGACTCTGGTGATAGAAGTCTCTGAACATCCATTCTTAGTCATTAGTTATTATATTCGTCATATTGATGGGAATTAGCTAAGCTAGCAAGTTTGTGCCTCTTTTGGCAATATAAAAATTTCCAGCGTTTTCAATCAACCACAAAATAAGTGCACCATCTCGTGACAGGTAAATTCCGGACGTCAAGATTAGTCATAAATCGCCCATCTGTGCTGTAATGTCGCATGAGTCTTCACAGATAATTGCCTAAAATCGCCGTCTAGAAATTTTTTTT
The DNA here is from genome assembly GCF_000517525.1 of Limulus polyphemus. Taxonomy (NCBI): domain Eukaryota; kingdom Metazoa; phylum Arthropoda; class Merostomata; order Xiphosura; family Limulidae; genus Limulus; species Limulus polyphemus. The sequence goes on from NW_013666705.1 coordinate 169,953, forward strand.
CATGAATCCCGACTTTGAAGTTACTGACTCGTGAACAACTAATCTTCTACATAGGAGGTCCTAGCAAATGCAATGATTATAAGGTGGTGACGATAGAACCATAAAATATGACGTCATTTACAGTAGACAATAAAACGGGTTACGGAACCTTTTTTTTTCTAATAATGCAGAGGAATAACAGTGATTACAAAATGTGTCGGCTATATAAAACTAATCAGTTTAAAATGCTTAATTTTGAAAACCTTGGTGTTTGCGAGGACGAAACATAGTTATTGTAAACTAGCCAATAACATAATAAAACCTTAAATGCTTAAATGTGTCACGTAAATGCCATGATAGAGTTGCAACAACATGATAAACATATATAATACCAACATAATATGGAGTCAACATTGTGCTACTACAACGTGAAAAGCTTGTCAAGTCAACAGAAGCAAGAGTCAGGATCGTGTTTCTACAACGTGAAAATCATACCATGTCAAGGGGATTTGGAGTCAACATTGTTTTATCATAATGTGAAGTATATGCCAGGATAATATTAGCAAGAATCAAAACTGTATTACCACATAAAGCGAAAAATCGTACCGATCCAGCCAGAGCTTAAGTCAGAATTATTTTATAATAACGTCAATAGGAACAGGAACCAGAATCGTGGAATCAAAAATGAAAAATACAAAAATATATCAAGTCAACAAGAGTTGGAGTCAGCATAAATGTTACAACAAGAGCTATATGGGATGTCAATAAAACTGGAATCAACATCGTGTTTCTACCGGATAATAACAAAACCTTGTCGAAACGTTGTACATTTGTTATTGTGTTTAACTTCCAATAAAGTTTTGTTCGTTACCAATTCAAGTCGTCCTTAAACTTTATTAGTCTCAAAGTCGGTTCCTGATAATTAAATTCATATAATCGTCAGAAGGAGGCAGCATCGTGTTACTACAATATGTTTAACGTGTTAGAATGAAGTAGTCTGTACGATCTATTTGCTAACAATATTTTTTCAAGTGGTTCAGGGTAAAGTAGTCGACAAGCTTGTTGCTAACAATGTTATTCAAGTGGATTAGGGCGAAGTACTCTGTACAAAGTAGCTGCTAACAACATTCTTCCAAGTGGATTAGGGTGAAGTAGTTTGTACAAGCTAGTGCTAACAACATTCTTCCAAGTGGATTAGGGTGAAGTAGTTTGTACAAGCTAGTGCTAACAACATTCTTCCAAGTGGGTTAGGATGAAGTAGTTTGTACAAGCTAGTGCTAAAAACATTCTTCCAAGTTGGTTAGGATTAAGTAGTTTGTACAAGCTAGTTGCTAACAACATTCTTCCAAGTTGGTTAGGATTAAGTAGTGTGTACAAGCTAGTTGCTAACAACATTCTTCCAAGTGGGTTAGGGTGAAGTAGTTTGTACAAAGTGGTTAATGACAATTAATTTTTAAGTGGGTTGGAATGAAGTAGTTTTTAAAAGCTAGCTCCTAACAACTATTTTCCATGTGGGTTATAATGAGTCTGTTTTTTATGAACCTCTAATTCATAGCCTAATTAGGATTGGTATTTGTAACCTGGACGATATCTCGTGCGATACATAATCTAAACAGAAGGTTAAAGTTCAAGTAAAGCCATTTCTTATTTAGACCTCCTGTCCAGAAAAAGAGCAACCAGTTAGCAGCATCTGCCACTTATAAGTGTGGATCGTGTTCAGTTGCATATCATGGATCGAATATTTGAACTTTCTGCTGTGGCTAAGGCAACCAACTTATAAAGTCAAAGAGGAGATTAACACCAAATATTTACAATGCACACAGGGGAACATAATTTAATGGGTCTGGAAGAAAGTTGTTACTATGCTAATCCCATATGGAATCCAGTCTGACAAATAAGAGTATATGGACTGGGTCACCTAGGTAAAGGGCAGCTACTGTGGAGTTACTGGTATATTGCACATGAAATTTGAAAAATATGCTTTACCCCTAGACTGTAGTAACACTGTTGCATAGTGGTTTCTAATAATCATTGATGTTTTTAGTAACGAATTTAATATTTGTTAAAGATTCTCGAACGTTTTAAAATTATGTCTATATGTAAGCCTTGTCTACAAAGCGGTATTAGTATTGCATAAGTCACTGATGTAAGATAACGTTTTTAACCCTAGTACTGGGTGGCCAACTGTGGTGATCAAGCAAGTTGTTAAGGATGAAAACTAGGTTAGTGAACGTCTGGTTATGTAGGAAGGTAGGGCAAAGAGAGAAAAGTGAAGATTTTGAGAGACGTTATGCAGTTAGGTTAATGTCTTCTTTAACCATCAGTTACTAACTTATTTTTACATTGTTTACTAATGATGAAGTTCACATATTAAGAAATTTTATATTCTTTGTAAAAAATTGACTTAAAATGGGCGAAATCGCATATTTTCTGTGAAAAATGCATAGGAAACCCCAACAGTAATTAATGGGGCTAACTTTAATATTGTTGGTATTTTTGTTTATAATTTTTGTAACTCTTGTGTTATTTGGGTGTATAAACAAAAAAGTCATGGACCCATAAGCAAGTTGGTGAAAAAATGGTTTAGAAAAAATTGTTCACAAAGCTGTTGGGACTCATATCGTTAATTTTAGGGTAAATGTGAATGAAAATAGTTGGAAAGTGTTACTTATTTTATGGCAATTGTTACTTCTAGTGGTTGGTGTTTAGTTACTAATCGGTCACTTTACGCTCGGTCTCATCTATAAATATTACTGACTGAGATTAAATAAATTCAAATACCGATGTTATAAAACTTACTGTCTCCTAATGACTAACAAAATCAAAAGAAGATGAAAGAAATGGCTAAGTAAATACTGACACAGAAAATTTTATCTTATCGAGGAGCTTTGAAGGGCCATGTGATCATTTACTATCAACCTTTGCAGCATTCTAGTTGGCTAATTACTGTCATTACCACATTACGGACGATGTGTTTCAAAGAACCTAGAGACACAAATGGATGAAGAGATGTTGGTTAGACTAAATAGACCATGTCCCGTTTCAAAGGTAAGAGAGACATAGACCTATTACATAACGAATGACATTTAAGATGCCCAAATACTAGCTACAGATTCCACATAGCTCGCCATCATTGCTATAAAACAAAACAGATACTAGGGTGAGCTTGTTAAACATACTCTCACTGGAGACTAGACTCGTAACAGAAACTTAAGTCCGATTCTCTGTGTTTTGGAAATGGAAGAGATTTTTAGAGTGCCCACTTTGTAGGTGATTCCAGTGGGTTAGTTGACTCATCCGAAGAATCTTTACTTAAAGTTTGTAGGTGATTCCAGTGGGTTAGTTGATTCATCCGAAGAATCTTCACTTAAAGTTTGTAGGTGATTCCAGTGGGTTAGTTGACTCATCCGAAGAATCTTCACTTAAAGTTTGTAGGTGATTCCAGAGGGTTAGTTGACTCATCTGAAGAATCTTCATTTATAGAAGCGAGTGAAAATTTTTCTTGTTAGCTCTCATTCAGTTCGGGACGAGTGTAATCTAATGGTTAACGTTCCCCTTACCGCAAAAGTGCGCTCCGCACTTTGGGCTAAGGGTATGCTATAAAAGAGACGATTAAACCCTACTGTTCGGTCAGATAAGAGTATACCAACTTGTTGGTGGATGCTATTGACTAGCCACGTTCCGTCTAGCCTATCATCTCAAAATGTGGGACGGATATGCGCAAGTAGCCTTTGTTGCATTGCGTTAAAATTATAATTATATAAACAACAACTCATTCTAGTTCCGGTTGAGACTACGTCTTGAGAAAAGACGCTGAATGGCAGCAAGATATGAACATGATTTATCACTGACCCGAACCTACGGGAAGGTGAAACGTTACAAACATTCTAATTCGTATAACGACAAAAAACACCTCTAGGTTCAGTTCACAGTATGGGTGCCAAAGATGAGTGGTGCAGGACAAACAGAACAAGATGAGTGGTGCAGGACAAACAGGGGAATTGCTGACCATCCTACAGTCTCACAGAAGATTAAGTACAGGAGGTAGTACAGATTCGCCATGATATGATAGTGCTTTGCTGAGAGACTGGAGAAAGACAATTCATGTTATAATTACTAGTGGCTTATCAATGGCCCTGCCTACCTTCCAGGATTCACCCACAATGTAAATAACTTTGATATTTTATATGTTTGTGTATCTTTTATTATATATATATATCCATGTTGCGTATCTTATATATTTCACTTAATTCAGTTGTAATTTGTGGGAATCTAGTATAATAATACTCTGTTTATGTCTGTCCTGAAAATGCGCGCGCGCACTTCATTTTACGGATATAAACAAAAGGTGGATGTAAATATACTTTAGTAAACATTTTGTACAACAACATATTAAAAGCTTATCCAAGTTTTTAAAAAAGGTCTAACGTTAGGTCATAGAATAACATTATAAGCTTATATATTGATAGTATTAATTACAGTAAAGTTTAGCCCTAACTAAACCAAAGCAAAAAAACGTACACAAGTTACAATGTTAATTTATCTATCGAATATAGTCCCTATATAATAAAGGCAAACTAATATTAGGCCTAAGACACAGCTTACGGTTTTCTGTTATTAGAATTCTTTTATATTATTCTAGACATCCTGTATTTAAAGAACTACTATTGCAATAAAGATACTAATTTGACCGCAAATGTTATGCAGGTTTCTGTTAGTAATACAAATTAGACTGATTTAGGTTATTTCCACAAATTACAATTGAATTAAGTACACTAACTTTTATTTCGTATATGCATGTGTCTTATTGTGTTTTAAGCAACTTTTATTTTACTGAGGTATTTCTATATTTAGATTCGGTTTGAATTTTAATTTTAATTGAATATGTATTTTGTCGTATTTTGATTATAATTATATGATGTTTTAAATGTTTTCTGCTTGTTCCTTGTTTTAAGTAGATATTTTAATATTATTGTATTTTTTATTCTTCTCCAAAGGAGTGGACATGATTAAATGTCATTGGTTATTGATTATCAATTTTATTGTAGCTTAAGGGCAACATATGGACCGATTTACTTGTTCTTAATTTTAGCATATTATTAGTTTAAATGCTTAAAGAATCCACTTTAAAAGAAAGTTAAATAAGAACATTTTATGAGGAGAAATGTGCTTACAATGCATTACAATAAAAATACCATCATTATAATATTTCATTACAATCTTCAAATGTTTTTATGAGGTATTTATTTTTCCAACTTTCTACTAGACTAAATGAATATAAAAAGACATACTAATGTGAGTAGATAAATGTGGTATTCATGTTAAACATTGTCTAACTGAAAGATTTAAGTATCAACAACATACAACAGATTCAGGAAATGTTAAGATGATAATAACTTTAAACACGGATACCAAAGTTTAAAAAGAAAAGGAATCACAAGTTAATAAATAAAGGCATAAATGTTTTATTCTCACAAATCACGCCTAGAAACACTGCGGCCTTCACAAAGATGGCCGGCTTAGAGAGAGGTTGAGTAGGTTATATTAAAATTAGTTCGGGACCTCGCCACGTCGTTAGAGTCTATGTGGTCACGTCTGGACATGTTGTATTTGACGACCGTAAATCTTGAAAAGAGTCCTGCAGTGTAGTTTCAATTCCAAGTGGGTCTGTCATAAGGCTGTCATGAGCAAAGCACATCCCTCCTCCTTGATTACTTTTCATAATCCATCTATTGTACGAGGATGACAGTCTCCCAGCACTTGTTTATACCCTCTGATCGCACAGAAATTCATAGGCACTGCCTCCGGCGACTTGACCGGTTTGTATTCATATAGAATAGCATGAATACCCGTTTATTCTCCAAGTACTTGAGGAATGTGACGATTGAACTTACATGTGTGGGAGCAACTTGTGTACACGTAATTTGGATCGTTTTTCTACACGGAGATTCTTCATGATTATGTTGTGTATGGTTGTCTGTAGCACATGGATGACTTTTGCATTCTTGGATTCTCACCTGTTACAGGACGCTGAACTTGCCTACCACGGCCGACTTGTTACAGGCCTCTTTCTGTATGATGTTGAATCCCCAAGTTGATCCATATTCATTTGTTTTCCCGATGTCATTAAGTAAAATGAATATACCCGTCTTAGATATTCTAAATCTCCAACCGTAAACCATCTTTATTGTTTGAAAGTATGAGTCGGAAAGGGCTCTTACATACAATACCCCAAAACGATAAATATTCGGTGTCATTAAACTACTTATATAACGTCAAACAACGTAAAAATATATTTCTGATACATGTTGTTCCACAGCGATTTTATATCCGTTGTGGATATCACATGACTTTCTTATTTATCTATTCAAAGCCGTTTTATATAATGCACGTAAAATATAAGGTAACAGGAAAAAAATATTCGAAGTAGTTGCTTGGCAACGTCACGTTATCGATCTACTTCGCAAGTGTTCTGTTGTTTTATTTGTGTTTTTCTTATAGCAAAGCTACATCGGGCTATCAGCTATGTCCACCGAGGGGAATCGAAGTCCCGAGTTTAGCGTTGTAAATCCGAAGACTTATCGCTGTCCCATTGGGGGATCTGTTGTTTTAACGTTATCAAGATGTTAAACGTGACTTTTATCTATTGCGAGAAAACTGTCACGAAAGTTGGTAGCAATCGTGAAATACCAGTAAAACAAACTGTGTCCATGGTTTATAATTACCTGTGAACTATTGTTTGTTTTTGAATTTCGCGCAAAGCTACACAAGGGCTATCTCCCCTAGCCGTCCCTAATTTAGCAGTGTAAGACGGGAAGGCAGCTAGTCATCACCAC
>NW_013666705.1:176979-179828 GCF_000517525.1 Limulus polyphemus
TCGTTTACTAGCGAATAGTGGGATTGACCGTTAGATTATAACGCCCCCACGGCTGAAAGGACGAGCATGTTTGGTGGGACGGGGATTCGAACCCGCGACCCTCAGATTCCGAGTCAAGCGCCCTAACCACCGTAAGGTTTACCAGTTGTCACTATTTAATGTCCAAAAATCAATAAGATTGTTGTTAAAGTTACTGTGGAAAATGAAGAAGATAAATATTTCAAAGATTATTTGAATATAAAAAAGGAGAATGTACGTGTAAACTTAAACACGTACAAGGAGAAGCAATGATTCGTGAATGAGGTTTACCTCTCTCTCTAAAATTTTATCTTCTTGCCTTACAACTTTAAATTACACCAATTACAGTCGCATGTTTATTTAAAAGCGTGGGTATATAGGGACAGTAAAAATTAATTATTCTATAACTACATAAATTATGGTCTGGATAATTATACGGCTTGTGTTTCACTCCTCATATACGTCATAATAATTATACGTCTCACGCTAAGTTATGACAGAAGGGTCGCTCTCCAGCGGGAAGAGGTGAGAGTGATGAAAGTTAAGTGCGTGTTTTGGTGCGATATTTAAGACACTAAGTCGATATAAAGATATCCTGAGCGCTACAGACGGGAAGTGTATATATACACGGTAGTGGTGTTCGAAAAATAAATAAAATGTACATTTATTATAGGAAAACAGAAACCAAATCTTAAATGTATGCTTTGTTGTTGTTTTTTATATTTTCGGAAGAGAAATATCTAAGCTTATTATGTTGATTTTTTTATAAACACTACTTTATAGCTACACCAAATTATAAAACTGCCGACCACTACTGGTATAGTCCTAGCTTTTGCCTCATGATAACTAACAAAAAAAAGAGTTTTGTTCTTGCACAGTTGCTTTATAAACAAGAAGAAAAAAATAGATGTTCTCATATATAATTTATTTATTAATAGTAATATTGTTGTTGTTTTATTAATGGGAACAGTATTGCTTGTATATAGTTTCTATGGAATTCAGAAGTTACTTCTCGTTTTATTTAGTTTGTTTGTTGTCAAGCGCAATGCTACACAATAGGGTTTCTGTGCTGTGCCCACCACGGGAATCGAAACCCGGTTTCTAGCTTTATAAGTCTCCAGACGTACTGCGGAGCCATTGAAGTGGACGTTTTATCTAGAAAAGAATATAAAAAAACTTCAAATATGTACATTACAACCGGACGTGAAGTGACAACTTGTGTCTTTAAAATAAAAATATAGGGCTTCGAATAGTCAATGAGAAAAAATGAGAAACAAAAATGTAAAGGACATTTGTTCTTTCTGTATTTGATACATAGAAATAAAAATGATGTGTTTTAATGTCTGCTTGTCGTAGGGTTTCACGTGCTCAGCGTTCAGGAAGTCGAAACCTATTCGTCGTCTTTTTATTTAGCATGAAAACAATTTACTGAACTTCCAGGCATAGTTAAAGGAAGAAATAAAAGACGATTTCATTATTATTTTAGACATCTTAATATTTTTTTATCCTTATCAATATTTGCTGCGATTAAAAATTCCCATTAGTGTTTGGTTCCTTATGAAGATATATTATTCCACTGTGCCGACTGAATTTGTACACGTTTTTACTGAATGTAGCGATATCGTATATTCTACTAAAAATACAAAAAATATATTGTATACTGTCCACACACACTGTTTACTGCCTACTTCGATTACTGTTGAAATAACTAACAGAGCTGTAAATTCTAACAGACATTATTTTGCTCATCACGACGTGTTTAATACCCAAGACTCAGTTCGGATACTCCAACTTTATCATCTTAAAGTATGTAAGTCAATGAAAATTCACTGTAAGATATATATATATATATATATATGGGTATGCACCAAAATATTCATATTTTTATTACTACAAAAATCTTGTCGCTATTACAATACCTTACCATTCCACCTATGCAGATAAATGATCGGTTGTTCCGTGAGAATGACATTGGTAAGCTTACAACTTACCACCAGTCACAGCGGGGCGTTGCTCACTCACCTGCATGTAAAATATTTTCTTGAGAATGACAAAGACTGTAAAAGGGTAAGTAGAAAAACTTAACTGTCAATATTGTCCTGGACAAAAGATTTCCGTTTGAAAACCTAAGGTGAATACTATTTTCTCTAGCACTTGTTTGTTTAGTCAGATTCCCTGTTGTTTCTTAATTCTGTGTCTGAGGTAACGTACCGAGGATTGTTTTGTTACAAACTTTGTAAAAACATTCCTATGGATGACGTCACACATTTAGTGGTGATGGGAAACGTAAAAAGGATCTGCAGTGTTACATGCAAACTGGGGATTTTCTATATATATTATTGAATTGGGTTTAATGTACAGTGATTCGACAAACTTATGAAACGCATAATTTTTATTTTGGCAACAGTCATCACAAATGTGTTTTTTTACTAAAACCTCACTTGCAACGCTAAACATAAATGGTTTATTTACCAATCCTAGAAGCTCCAGGAAAATTGTTAATTTTTATCAATGTCAGGAATTATATCAACATAAAATTCTTGTCTAATATCAGAAGCTCCAGCAACACGCATTTCTTGCCCAGTATCTCAGAAATTCCATAACAATGTTTTTTTTTGTCCTATCACGCAGGAGCTCCACCACCATGATTTATTTTTCTAATTTCTTTAAAGTTCCAATAACACGAGTTTCTTGTCAAATTTCTTTGAAGCTCCATTAAGATGGTTTTTTACTATCTCTCAGGAACTCCAGCAACAATTTTCTTGTTCTTTCTCTCCCGAATTGGGCCCGGCATGGCCAGGTGGATAAGGCGCTCGACTCGCAATCTGAGG
>NW_013666705.1:179860-188306 GCF_000517525.1 Limulus polyphemus
TTCAAAAACAAACAAATAAAACAAACTCTCCCGAATCTCAGAAACAGAATACTTTGAGCTCTCTGCTGTGTCCACTGCGGGGAATCAAACCCCGGAATTTAGCGTTGTAAGTGCATAAACCTACCGCTGTCTCACCGGGGGACAATATCTTGTCAGAAGTTCTAGTAACCCAGATTTATTGTTTAATCTTTCAAAACTGCCGGCAAGATAAATATTCTGACAAATTTCTTAGGCTTTTCAGGAACATGACTTTATCGTATATGACTCAGAAGCTCTGAGAAACGCGAGCTTCTTGTCTAGTATCTCAGATGCTTTAGTTGATTAATAGTCCAGAATCTCAGGAATCCAGCAATATAAATTTACGTTCTCTCAGAAGCTCTAAAATTATGCATTTTTGTTTAATATATTAAACAAAAATGTATAATATATTAAAAGTTCTGGCAACATAATATTTCTTGTCTGGCTCCCAGAAACTCTGATAATATGGATTTCTTGCGTAATATATCAAAAGATCCAGCAACAAGAGTTTCTTATCTAACAACTCTGAAATTCCAGAAAGATAACTTTATTGAATAGTTTTTGACGCGCTTCAGCGACATGAATTTCTTACTTGATTTTTCAGAAACTCAAGCAACTCAGAATCGCCGGTAAAATGAATTATTTGTTTACTATATCAAAAGTTCTGGTAACGCGGGTGTCTTATCCTATCATTTTGGAGACCTAGCACCTTGTAGCCTAGTGAGTAGCATACTCGGTTGTGGATCAGAAGGACCAAGGTTCAAGCCGCGATATGCCACTGAACGCGCTCCGCATTTTCAGTTGTGGGAGCATTATAAATATTCACTTAAGTATAAGCGGCGGGTGCTGCTGTCTGGTTGCTTTTCCGCTGGTCAGAGATTCTTGTATCTCTGAGAAGCTCCGGCAACATGAGTTTCTTCAAAAGTGTCATCAGCATGGGCTTGTTTGGTTTCAGGAGAATTAGACATCCTTGTGTGATTTCAAAAGTTTTAGTAACATGAATTTCATGTCTGATTTCAGAAACTCCAGGAACGTACAATTCATGTTCAATTTCTTAGAGTTCTCAGATCTGACAAAGAGCACAGCGCAGATTCCGAAACGTCGTTTCTAAAACGAGACAGAAAGCAGGAGCTGTCCATATGAAAGTATTTAACATGCCAACTCTCTGCCTAAAACTTACTTTAAAAAAATAGCAAAAGTTTGTGTATTTTCAAAAACTTACTACTAAAGATTTTGCGAAATACCTTACATTGATGCAAGTGTTTCTCTTTTTAGTACATTTGTTTGTTTGTTTAAGCGCAAAGATATCTGCTCTTTGCTTATCATAGGAATCGAACTCCGAATTTTAGCGTTATAAAGCGTTTATCGCTTAGTCACCAAGGGGCTCTCTTGGTCGCTTAAAGGTTTGTTTGTTTGTTGATAAGCATTAAGCTGCACTGTGATGTGCCTACTGTGGTTACCTAAATCTGATTTTTAGCATGATAAGCCCTCAGACTTGCCATCGGACCACTGGGGGAGAGGGAGGGGAGGTTGAATTAAGAGTACAGGTTTGCAAAACGTAAAATTTCAGTTCTATCTGCTAAACTTTACTACCCAGTTTTTCTGTTGTTTAGTCAATTTAAAAAAAACACACACACGTAGGGTTGACCTATGGTTAATAGCATTTTCTAAAATGCTGTTTGTAATAAAATAAAAACCGTAGTTGATTTCATATATTTTTTACATTTCTCTTTATTGATAAAGCGAAATATCAATTTAAGGAATGTGTAAATGTAAAGCCACAATAATTGTTTTTCATATAACAAACTAATCCATTCTACTAGATATAGACTTTTTTTTAAGAATACAGTTCAGATGAATTAAAACTGTAGCTAGTTGTGATGTAAGTTTTATTGCTAAGTTAAACTACTTGACAGTGAATTATCGTTTATAGTGGGTATGGGGTTTTTGACTCTATTTTTATTGACTCACCATTATGATGCCTAGTTGTATTTCTTTGGTTTACTGAACCAAGCTTTACTGATGAGCCTTGAATAGGCGAAACTGCAGGCCTATACGTCACAGATTATATTTTCAATTTTACTTTTGGTGAATGAAATCTATAAGAGAGTTATTCCTTACTTAGAACCTGGTTGTATTGTTTATTTGTTTGAAGTTAAGGACAAAGCTACACAATAAGCTATCTGTGCTCTGCCCACCACGGGTATCGAAACCCGGATTATGGTTTTGTAAGTCCGCAACATACCGCTGTGTCACTGGGGGGCACCTGGTTGTAACCAAGGCTCTTCTGTGTCAAGTGAGAGTTGACAAGAGTATTGCGTTGTTAAAACTTAAATTACCATGGTAACGCAGAGGATATTATTGTTGGCTGATGTGGAAATAAACGTGTTATAAAAAGTCAAAAAACCATTTGCTTCTGGTGTGGAAATTTGAAACCAGTAGCCACTTTTGTTCCACGTGAAAAGAAATGACATGTCTTACATCTATCTTAAAGTTAGAGTAATAGTTACCGTATCTGTTTAGATTGTTTGTTATTAAGCACAAAACTGCACAAAGGGCTATCTGTGTTCTGCCCACCACGGGTGTCGAAATTCGGTTTCTAGCTGTATAAGTCCGGAGACATACCACGGGGGGGACTGTTTGTTTTTGTTGTTATTATGTTGTTCTGACGATAGCATATTAGCTACAATAAAAACAAAATGAGCATAAAGTTTCATAAAGTATTTGTATATTGTCCTTTCTTTTACATTTCACCGGGGTAACAAACGAATGCTTCAAATCAACTGATACTGATGTACTAAACTAATCATTGTAAAGCAACTAAAAGTTAGAGAAAAGCGTTTTGCTTTATACAAATGTTGGACAGTATTGTATATAACATACAAGTTTAGGTATTAACGCTGCGTATCTAACTGTATAAATAAGCAGCAATAGGATACGTAACTGAAAAAATATGTGTACAAAATAAAAACGTTAGATGACATTTGTAAAAAAAGATATTTACAAGAAAATTGTACAGTTTGAGAAATAGAACTTGGTAGTTTAAAAACAGTTATGACCCACTTCAAATCCTTAATTGAATTTTACCTGGTAAATATACAAGGATTGTTACCTAATGAGAGCTAAAATCACTCATAGTAAGCTTGTGGGTTGTAACAATAAAATCGGGAGATCGGTCCCTGCAGTGGACAAGGCGTAGATGTGGTTAAAATAATTCAAACAAATATACAAAACTGATCGCAACGCTTTGAAGAAAATACACAAACAAAACTGATAAATACTGTACGTAGATAAAAATGCATCAATATTTGGAAAATTACTCTCAGGAAAAACAGGATAATGCATAAAATTTAATCCAAAACTCAAGAGTTTCCAGGGCGCTAAGGTACGCCTGTCGGGCACATTCTCTCGCTTCGCTCGATCAAATATGCTTTGGGCTTACCCACTTTTAATTTACCTCGCATACTTCTGATAGTGTTGAAATACGTATTGCTAGTTACAGTAAAATTTGAAGTTTCAACGAACAAGTTAGTAATGGAACATTATACAGAGGTTGAACATGTTATAATAAGAATGGTTGTGGAGCCTCGGCAAGTGGTTACAGTCCATGCTGCCACGTCCGGTCATGCTCTATCTTACGATAGTGCATCATGACAATAGCCCTTCAGCATAGTTTTCATTGCAAAAGACATTGTCGTATCCAAAGCATGCAACTCCTCCCTGTTATTTTCCATAATTCATCTAGTGTATGAAGACGACGGTTTCCCAGCACCCATTTCAACAGCCTGATCATTTATATATTCATAATTTCTACTTCTGACGACTTCATCGGTATGTCTTTGCAAGTAATAAGATAAATAACAATTTTAATTTCCAGCCGCTTGAGATATTCGACGGTTGAACAAATATGTCATGAAAGCAACTTGTGTACACGTGACTTGTGATTCTTTTCCAAACGGAGATTTTTCCTATGCAACGCCAAACAATGTAAACATTTATTTCTCATACACAACGCTTTGAATAAAATACACAAACAAAACTGATAAATAGTGTAGGAAGAATTATAAGTTACTCAACCTTCTGTACAATGCTACATAATGTTATCTGTTTTAATATTATCTTTATTTAACATCATTCATTTTGTATGATGTTATCGGATTTCCTCAAAATATAATGTTCATGTTGGACACTGTCTAAGGTGTATTAATATGTAAATAGTGTTCTTTACATATTTTAACCAGTTCTCATCTTTCACATAATAGCATATTATTACGATTATTCAAATAATAATATGTTATTATAGAATAATCATGTTCTAAACTATTATTAATTATCAGTTTATTGTCAAGATAAAATGATTAGTTGCCCAGAATTTAATCTCTCAATAAATCTTACTCTGTAGCTGTGTTTCAAACGATTTAATTATAACAACTCAAATACTTTTTTTAATCACAGTTTACAACATTCAAATACTTATTAAGCCAGTAGATGGAGCCACGATCAGCTTTAAAATTGATAATTGTTAATTAAAGACAGTAGATGATTAAAGTTTGTGAAAATTGAGAGAATACTTAAGATGTTTAACATATAGAAGAATCAAGCCTATTTTTATTTTTGTTTAATTTATTATGTGAATAATTTGCTACTCAAACTATATTTAAACGCTAAATGAACGCTCATAAACCTTTAAGAGTTAGTAAGGGCTTATGAAATTGATCCAATCAAAATATATAATCCCGCATTTACTTTTCTTAAGAATGAAAACACGCTACTTACCTTGCACTTTAAGTTTACAGGAATTATGTTTTAGACATTTTTTAAATACTAAGTTTCTGAGATAAAAAGATGCATCTCAGAGTCTCTCTAAACCAAATGTTCAAGGGTCACACAGCGTCCTGTAATTTTGCTGTTGAAGTTGGAAGTAGAACTGGTGAAAGATTAAAATCTGTTTACCTTTATCCGTGTTCATTTGTGTTCTTCTTCTTCTTTTTTGTTTATCTTGGCTTATTTCTATTGTAGCTATATTTGTGATCGTCGTCAAAACTTATCTATGTTTATCATATCCCTGTTCATTGTAGTTTATCTATGTTCGTTACAGATTTATTTTTATTGTAGTTGTAGTTTTATTGATTGTTGCTTTAGTTTTACTTATTTGTTTCTTATGTTAATTAAATCGTATTCATCGCTGCTTTGTGTTCAGCATTTCCTTATCTATGTTCTTTATAGTTTAATCTGTGACAATAATTAGCTTTATGTCTGTGTTCTTTTGTGGATTTATCTGTATTCATGCCTTACGTGCAGTTCATCGTAGTTTTAATCTATTTCCTGTTTGCTTTAACTGTTTTTTGCGAACAACTTTTCTCTCCCTATCTTCAGACTCGTATATATTATAGTATTTTATAAGTATATTCAGTGTTAAAATATTCTTCTTAATATGATTTTTTTTTCTGACATTAAATTATTTAGTTGTAAACATTTGTTTAATGTTGAGAACTAGTTCCGAATGGAAGACTTACCCGGTGACACTCAGCTGTAAGTCTGAGGTCTTATAAGACTAAAGAAAATGGAGCAAGTAAGGAACAGTCCATTATGTAGCTTTGCGGTTAACAATAAGAACCAAACCGAATGGAATAACGTGTAAGAAAACTATTGGGTTAATAATCATACAAAGTACTAACCAGTAAACCACATTTAACTGTACAAATTCTTGTGAAGTCCCAAAAACGATTAATATCAAATGAAACAGCAACAATCATGGATTAACCGAAAATCGGAAACATTACAAAATGAAATTATGAACACTTTAAACCATTTCATTAAAACAGTGAGCGTAAATTAACTGTCAATTGGTGAATACAACTACTCCACTCGTGCAGCTATGTTTATGAAGCACAAAATCAAGTTGTTTTCACGCAACAATCTGTTTCAGTTTTTGAGAATCCTGGTTTAAGTAGATAAGAGGAATTGAATGGTAAAGCTATGTCGTGGCACTAATTCCAGTCGCTTGTGTGAAGACTGTCGAATCATCCTAACAATATTTTTGTTTCAAGTGAGATTTGGCTGGGTTTCTGTTTATTGTAAAGATGGAAAAATATTGATATCGTATATCTTTGAATCCTCTCGCGAGGTCATGAACCATAATTTTTCAAGCAGCTTGAAAGGGAGTTCGTGCTGCATGGGGAAACGGTTTATACCTAACAATAAATTCTCCCTCCAAAACTACGTTTCTTAAAGTATGTAAATTATATGCACTGGGAACAATATATTCTGATTAAAAGTGTTTTAACAATAAAACATGGGTTGATAAATGAACAATAAAAATTCCAAGTTTCTCACTAGTGCTGCTCGGAAGCAAATAAATCAAGTAGACCTCATGTAGTGGTAGAGTTAGTCTGTTTGGTTCAGATTTATAGTATTTTTATTTAACAACCTAAAATACTTTAGGTGTTTCGATAACATGTGACATTTGATCACGGTTAATTACCCATTATTACAAACACCACTAATGAGCCGTGAATTCGGCGAAACTAGTCTGTTGCAATGGCAGTAGCAAATCAAAGAATAGAAAAGGTCTGTACATCATCTTTTCTATATTGATATCCACGTTTGGATGAAGACAACATATAAATAACCAGTAAGTTTCTCCACGTTGTTAGTGTTTGGGCTGCTATACTTCAGGAAAAACTGTGTATTTTATTTTATGGTAATGTAAACAACAACAACACAGACCAGCGCTATTTGTTAAAACCACAATGTAATCAACATCATGATTTAAGTAATATGAGATTAGAGCACTGCTAAAACGTACCGGACTGTGAATCCAAGGGCCCATGGTTACCGTCCCGATGTTGCAACATCGTGCTCCGCACTTCGCAGCTCTGGGTGTGTTATAAGAGTGACAGTAAAATCCCACTATTCTATTACAATAACCCAAGAGTTGCCAGTAGGTGCTGTTGACTAGTTACTTTCCTTCTCGTCTATCAGATCAAAGGTAGTGTAGTTTTGCGCGAATATCCAATACAAACAATATGTGTTGGGAGTGATTTGACGCCACGTTTGACTACTTATGTATGGTATTAACATATTTATCGCGAATCCAAACGAGCTTTTTGTAAATTATAAAATTCAACTGTTGATTGATATAAAGCTAAAATGTACACAGAAAATATTTTGCATATCGTTTATTACGCCGATGTGTATTTCACACTTCTATTAAAGCAAATTATTTTCGTTAGTAAGTTTGAAGCTATCTTCACCACTTTACAATAATTTTGTATCAAATGTGATCATTCGTTTCTGTGTGATTGTCATCGTAACATAGAAATATATTTATATTCAACTAATAAATTACTCTAAACTGTTTTTTCTTCTTCTCCTTTTCTACGTGACATTCGATAATAAATTATGCTAATTTTGTTTGGAAAAATTATAACCTCAATTGAGTTCGTCTTATATTCCTAAAGGAGTCTTGAGAATGAAAGGTCAAACAGTAAAACGTTTCGTAATAAAGATAAAAATAAACCAAATTAATTTCTCCTTCTTTCTGTTGACAGTGGTGTACAAACTTAGTCTACTCTTCATTGTATATTGTATGCTCTGACAGGGTTGTTGTATGACGTCATATGTCTCTATGGGCCATATATTTTCAATCGATTTCTTACATATAACAAACTGGTCAGTTATAGAATAAGGACCAATGAGTCAAAAACACAAAATTAGAGGAGAATGGTATGTTGTGAAGTAAAAAGTGATGGATAATGGTATGTTGTGAAGTAAAAAGTGATGGATAATGGTATGTTGTGAAGTAAAAAGTGATGGATAATGGTATGTTGTGAAGTAAAAAAGTGATGGATAATGGTATGTTGTGAAGTAAAAAGTGATGTTCTCAGTTTTGACGTCGTTATCAAAATTTTAGCATTAAAAATGGCGTATGTGTGTGTTTGTAACATTCATAAACCGTATTTTCCGCCGGTAACGAAGGTTGTGTTGATATAGTTACTTCTCTTCAACAAACAAAATAGAATATCTGAAAGATTTGGTTTTTCATAAGTATCAGAGATGTAGTGAATTGAGAAGTTATACTCAGTAAATACGCTATTTAGGGCAAGACCTGGTAATGAAACTTGACTTATACCATGAGAAATATGTATATAGCCTAATACCCAGGAGACTCTTGCAATTTATGTCTATATTTCTTTATCCTGATTAGTGGTATCGTCTTCGTACTCTTTAAATATCTTTTTCGAGGTACAGTTATGTCTTATCATCAACTAATAACCAGTTTCATTTTCAGCTAGTATTTGGATTATGAACTCTAGCTATTTTGTACTTAACTCGTATTGAACTCTAGCTGTTTTATATCTAGCTTGTTTCAATACGAGCTAGATATAAAACAGCTAGAGTTCAATCCTCTAGCTGTTTTATATCT
>NW_013666705.1:189141-196713 GCF_000517525.1 Limulus polyphemus
CTCGTATTGATTATATCTAACTCGTATTGAACTCTAGCCCTTTTATATCTAGCTCGTATTGAACTCTAGCCCTTTTATATCTAGCTCGTATTGAACTCTAGCTGTTTTATATCTAGCTCGTATTGAACTCTAGCTGTTTTATATCTATCTCGTATTGAACTCTAGCTGTTTTATATCTAGCTCGTATTGAACTCTAGCCCTTTTATATCTAGCTCGTATTGAACTCTAGCCCTGTTTATATCTAGCTCGTTTCAATACGAGCTAGATATAAAACAGCTAGAGTTCAATCTCTAGCCCTTTTATATCTAGCTCGTATTGAACTCTAGCCCTTTTATATCTAGCTCGTATTGAACTCTAGCCCTTTTATATCTAGCTCGTATTGAACTCTAGCTGTTTTATATCTAGCTCGTATTGAACTCTAGCCCTTTTATATCTAGCTCGTATTGAACTCTAGCTGTTTATATCTAGCTCGTATTGAACTCTAGCTGTTTATATCTAGCTCGTATTGAACTCTAGCTGCTTTATATCTAGCTCGTATTGAACTCTAGCTGCTTTATATCTAGCTCGTATTGAACTCTAGCTGTTTTATATCTAGCTTGTATTGAACTCTAGCCCTTTTATATCTAGCTCGTATTGAACTCTAGCTGTTTTATATCTAGCTCGTATTGAACTCTAGCTGTTTTATATCTAGCTTGTATTTGTCATTAACAAGTCATCTGTTTCATTGTCATCTTATATCTTTATCATTAGCTGTCTAATTATTTGATCATCAGGTTGTAAGTTTGTTTGTTTGGTTTATCATAAACCAGCCAAGTGTTTCACTATCTACTACCGACTTATAGTTCCAGCTCCCCCTCCCCCAAAAGTGGTTTCATTATCATCATGTAACAAACTATTCCATTGTTAGTTTTTATTTTCATCATAAATTAATCTGCTATCTCATCTTCATTTCTTGGTTCATTATCAAAAACCATATGATTCATCTTAGCTCATATCTTTATCAACTGGGTTATCCTAAGTTTATAGCAACACCAATAATTAACTAGCTTTTGTTCTCAACCGACATCATCATTACTCTGTAGCCAACTGTTCCATCTTCAGCTCATATCTTTATCATCTACAATAACCTTATTTATCTTCGAATAATGAATTCGTTTACCTTAAGCTTTCAGCTAGATTCATCGGCAACTATAACCAGTTTTTGTCCCCATCTGGTATCATCATCTCCAGCTGGCATTTTTATAATAAATAATTTTTATTAAGTCACTTTCAAACGGCACAGTCTTGCGTGCCACATTGCTTCTCAGAATCGTTTATTTCATTTCATAAGTGAGACATGCGAGTGGAGTTAAATCTGGTAGACTGTGTATTCTCACCACTGGTTCTACCTTCACTGATGCTTCTCTTACATTTTAGCTGAGTTTATTTTTCTGTCTTATATGTTAGACGCTTTTTATCCTTGTTGTCCTGAATTTTGTTGTAAATTATAACTCACACTGAATATCATTTAGCATCAAAACGCAAAAAGGTTTTCTTTCAGAATCATGATTATAATATAAATTCAATTATGTAATTCAGACTAGATTAAGATTGTTTTATTATAAATGAAAATATTGTGCTAACATATGAAATAAAGTAAACAAATTTAAAACTGAAAATAAAAGCTTATACTTGTAGAGCCGAAAATAAGAATAACAAAGTAAAATAACCGTATTGAGAAGTTTCAAATATTTAGATTTAAAAATTTAAACGTAGGAAATGGAGATCATAGGTGGAGATATAACGTAATGGTGGGATAGGAACTACGAGGAATCTGAGCAGGTAGAAACTTTCTCGGGAAGAACCCCGCAAGTTGGCAAGTTCGTCATCCTGCTTTAATCTCGACAGCAGTTTCTCTGAGTCTAACTACCAATAGACTGTCTGTGCTCCATAGAACAACAAGGAACTTTCCGTGAGTGCGAACAATTTGACTGAAAACACTGAAACGATCTGTGTTTTACTTCATAAAATGATAAGCCAGACAATCCTGGCAGGCCTAACGTGTTGACATGCAAATATTCCACTGAACGTATTTACATTCCAGGCGGCCTCTGTTCATCAATTTTCGGCTTAGATAAAGACACTAACGTCGTTTTGTGTGTCCTTCAGAAGATAGTTGAAGTTCGCTTTCGACAAAATGAAGTTATTTTCAATTTACATGTTTATCGTGCATGATAAATATAATCAGATATTATCTTGATAAAAGAGCTTTCCTTGATTCACTTACTGATACGAATATAATAATAGCAGTTGTTTAATTCAAAGTTTCCATTTTCGACAAAATTTGTACAATTTGATGAAAGGGGTAGCTAGGAAAGTATGAAAACCAATATTGGCCTTATTTATGCTAACCTATTGTTTTAAAATGACAGTATGCTCTAAGTACATTGACGACGTTTTAACTATAGCTATATGTGTAGGATTGAAGAACTAGACTGTCAATCCATTACTTCAATACACTAGAGTTTTTTAACAAACAATTTCATTTCTTGATATAAACATCTCCTTGACAGGTGATGACCATCTGTTGATATCGGTATATTTCGGATTCTCACAACTACTTACAATTTTAGTCACTCTCGGCGCATCAGAAGAATCTGTACTGACTACAATACAGCTCATAGGCCAAGAAAGAAAAAAAAAAGCCGACGAGAAGGTTTTTTAAAAGTCACCTGACTTACCTACTTCGTCATACCCAACCCATTTACAAAACCCTCATATTGAATAATCTCCAGTTTCAGAAGATTACACCAAAAAACTCTGTTGAAGGTAAAACAGTCACACAACTGATATTGAACAATAAGGTGATCCAATCCTCACTACAATCAGAGAAGTTTTCTTGATCCTCATCTAATCATCCAGCTAACAACCAACTCATTTACATGATGTCGAAAAAAAGCACGTTTGATATATCGCTTCATGTTGTATATTTCATTGCTGTTTATGTTTAAAATGCTATAATCAGTACAAATTAAATTTCTTTTCTAATAAGTGACACGAATGTACAGACAACAACGTATTTAGACATTAGAATGAACCGTTAAATAATTTAACTTTTTAGCGTTTTCAAACAATGCTGAGAAACACCTCATTTTTATGATTGAAATATTAGCATACAAAGCCTATTGGTTCATATACAGTGACCTTAACTAAAACAGGCAATCTTCCTCTAATACAAAGGCAACAGCCATATTTCAATGAAAGGCCCTAAATCATCTTGCTTCATAAAAACTGATCTCACTTGCAAATAAGTTGCCTTATTTGTTGTATAATGTGTGATCTCTGCGGCTAACTTTACGTCCGAGTCAGCTTGCATGAAACTTCTCATTTACGGTTCCCAACAGATCCAAAACTCGACATTTCAGCCACTGGGTATAGAATATTTTAAGCCATGCTTCCAAGAACACAGTTCAGAGAAAAAACAACTGAAAATAAGATAAACTTTAAAGAGGGGCTGCTCGAATCACAAAGACATCAACGAAGGTTTTAATTTCTTATTTAACCCATAGGTTATACTTATTATCTCTAATTTTCGCTTTTGTTTGTATAACAAGAGGGAATCGTCAATAGCCGCGGCTGTAATTAGATCTGAAAGCGGCCAAGAGATGGAGCTAGGAGCCAAAAGTTTGTACTTGAAAAAAAACAAACAAAAAACTCAGAGCCATTCTATGAGTCATTATGACGTGGCTAAAAACGTTAGATAAATATATATTGTTGTGTGAATACAATATCAAATGCTTTGGTGGTGGCATTTTTTTTTTTCATGTTGCGGATATACAGGATATACAACTTTACGTATTTGATGTTTAATGTTGCAATTATATTGTGTCATACGTTGTAGTTTTTTGTTTTTTATTTTTTTACTTTGCTTTATGTTGTTGTACATGTATAGTTTAAATAAGGTGCTTTTTACCTGTAAATTATAAATATAAATCAAACCTCTTTTACGATAAGAAGCCAGGTAGCTAATGGATAACAAAATCTTTAAACATTTTAAATTAAGCATTTAGTTATTTCTTTATATAAACTTTATATATAACTTTTTAGTAAGGAGAATTATATATATATTTTACATTAATGCATCAGCATGATACATAGTTTACTTTATTCTGAATGATAGTGAAAATAATAAATAAGTAATGTTAAACATAAAATAAATAAAATATGCTGTGTTTTTAATCCTCACCCTAAAAATCTGATTAGTAAATGATTAAAAAAATTGACAATAATTATAATGAATGTACTTAATCTACTTCACACCACAACAGTCGTTGTTCATGATAGTTAATGGTATAAATAGAGCCTATGTCTGTCGTATTCCAGCTAGCCTGATGAACACTGGTAACTGGCGAAAGGCCTTGTCGTCACTGGATATGGCAGATATAGTGTGGTTGACATATTATAACATATTCTGCTTTGCTTTCACTCATAAATTCTTAGAAGTAATATTACTGACTAAATGGCTTTTATATAAAGGTATAAAGAAAACATTTCTTAAATTTCTGTTAAAAAAACACATTTTTAACTTCTAATTTAACAAAGTACTGATTTTTTTCGACAGTATAATTTGTTTATAATAAATGATTAAATTATTGACTAAATGAACTGAAATCGGAACATTATTAAATAAATATATATATAGATATAACGAAATAAATAGGTCCATGTTATTTATTACCTTAATTGTTAATAGGCGATTCAAATCAGCACTATAAAACAATAATGAAGTTACTATAAAATAAGTATCAAAGAAACTTATGATAGTTATACGGTTGTTGATAAAAAAATAACAAGATATTTATACCAGAGCAAGCTCGACTACATAATCCTAACTTGAATAAACTGGTTGATAAGATACCCCCTTCTTGCTCTGCGTTACTGGACGTTTTATGTTGTAGCAAAAATTAACTCAAGTACTTTTTTTCTTGTTGAATATTAAATCTCTAGCTTTCTTGAAGAGGCGAAAATTATTAACTAAAGTATTAATTGTACAATTTTCACGAAGTGCTAAGTCTTATCTTTTTTTCCTTTTTTTTTTTGTGATATGAGCACTAATCCAAACCTCGTCGTCGTCTTTAATAACGTTCAGCGCTACTTCACGAAACGATCAACAGAGACACCTGTGAAAGTTCTAGATATTCCAGTAAGACTCTAAGCATAAATAAACAGTGAGGCTTTCAGTCTAGAAGCTGATTCAACCAAATTTGTGAGCCTCGTCAAAATTTCCAATACGATGTAAAGCGTGGAAAGTAGGGAAGGCTTGGCAAACAAACAAAGGGGCGTGAATACATTTATAGCTGCCATTTGAAATACCTCGTCAACAGCGCGCGTGTCAGTTCGACATATATATAATTAAAGCCTTTCCTCTTAATATTGCGGGCGGAATATATTTAAGTTTGTGTGGGTCGAGCTAGACTATATTTGTGTTCCAGCAGTGAAAGATCACAGATATTTTCTCACTAAAGACTACTCACATGTAATTTTCTTGAGAGTTTGAATGCTTCGAGGGCACATAAATTTCAGCCAGCTTAACATAAAACCTCAGTAATGAATTTGATTGCAGGTTATGCCCTGCTTCAGGCATTTTGAATTGCCTTTTCTAATAAATACGTGCTACAGTTGTCATGGCAACCCACGCACCCTCCCGAGCCGCTTCCCGCCTGCTGTCTCAGGAAAGTGAACAACTTCAGTTTGCTACCACCTAGTTGTCGTCCCGTCAACAAGTGATAGTAACATGTTTACTTGAACAATACAGAAGTCGAGGAAAATTGAGCAAAAATCACTTAACTCCCAAAATGTGACACTAGATTGTAGGGCCCATTTTCGTAATAACTTATTCACTTTTTTCTATACACTCCCAAATGCTTGCTCCCTATTGAGTTACAGTACCGTCCCCACGAAAGAATGCTCGTTGTACTGTTCCCGTTCCATTGCGATAACCCATAATAATATCAGTTCTAGTAGGTTATAGAAAACAAATGTAGATGGATTACTATATTAGCTCCAAAACATATAAACTTTTTAATTTTAAATAAGCAAAACCGTTCTCATTCGATAGGTAAAAAGGTGAGATTAAAGCATGACAGCGTGTTGACAACTACGTATCAAACATATTATAGAACTATTCAGATCAATTATCCCCCCCCTTATAGAATACTGCATGTTACAAGATACTTCAGTAGTTTTCAATAATTTAAGATCGTATCTCCTTAAATCATAGGTTTTTTTTCTCATGCTAAATAATAGTGTAGTTATTCTTCCCCAAACACTGTGGATAGATTGTAATTACTTTCCTTATGTTTGAAACCATTTTAGGTCGGCTCGTGGTAAGAATGTTAGGCAGAATGTGTTTTCCTCTATTTTGGATTTTTAATACACAGAGAATGCATATATATATATATATATATGTGTGTGTATGTGGTTTTTAAACTGTTTTCGCTTTAACAAGTATAAAGTTTAAGTTATAAGGGCTTTTCTTCATTTCTGTAAGCAACCTATTTTTACTAACTTTGGTTCATTGATGGTGAAGTGGAGAGATTGTGGGAATCCAAACCAATGGTCAGAAAACTGTGGAATGCGATCAAGTCTTAGCTTAAGACAAAACACTGAACGTTTTCATACGACTGAAATAAACAATTATGATCGCGTTGCTCTTAGTAACTGTAGCTGCAATAACTAACTACAATCGAGTTGCTTTTAGCAACTGCAGCTATAATAACTTACTATTGTGACGGATTTATTATTATATATTTATTTTAATATCGATGTTTGTTGAAATTAAGTTTACATTTACAAGTGTACATAACGGATACTGTTAAATATGTATTGCGAAACTCCCGCCGATTCACTAAAGTTGTAGAAGATTCTCGAGTGTAAGAATCAACAATTTTTGTGTGTATGTAAACGCTAGTGTAGCTTTTTATTGTTAGTTAATCTGAATTTTCGAGAAACTCTCCACACGCCCATAAATATAACCAATGCAACGCGCCTAAAAAAACATTATCTGTTATTGGTTTGCTATAGCCAGTGTGCTATGAACTTCGGAAGCTATAACTGTGATTGTTATAACGCTTTTTAATCGGGACACTTCAGATATTTGACCAGGAACATTTACAAAGTTGGAATATTACAAACCATTTAAGTTCAGTTGATTCATATCGGACATTAGTACTTTTACGAAGATATCATATAACTTCAGTGATAAAAGAAACTCGACCTGTAATCGGCGTGTGATCAGCTGGAACTGCAGAGTTAGCTTCCTAATAAGTGAATTGTACCTACGTCAACTCGAAATTAACTCGCTCATCGTGAACCCTCGATAAGACATCGAGGAAGTTTTAGACTAGAATTAAGGCTTTATATTACTTCTAAGCTTGTGGAACTTTCGTATGTAAATCATTGTTTATAGTAGCTGTATGTAATAACTGTTATTGTAAATTGTAGTATTGTTTGTATATTAAAACATATTTGTTTAAAACAAAGAAAACTGTGTGTGTCAATCTTGTTGGCAAATATCATGAATTGGATATATAT